>NC_058080.1:669865462-670170275 GCF_014858855.1 Bufo gargarizans
ATACAGACTTTTCTCTATTTATCAGCACATGGCTCTGTAGTATACAGACTTTTCTCTATTTATCAGCATATAACGCTGTAATATACAGACTTTTCTCTATTTATCAGCATATAACGCTGTAATATACAGACTTTTCTCTATTTCTCAGCACATGGCTCTGTAGTATACAGACTTTTCTCTATTTATCAGCATACTACAGCGTCATATTTAGTATCTACTCTAAGCGTGCAGTACACTTGCTGTAACACTGACCTCACAACATTTGGAGTTGCATGTTATCTGAACAGAGAGGTGAGAATAAATATTGTATTGTCACGTAGTGCTAGTATTACTACTGTCAGCGCACGATTACAATTTCCCATCCTTCCTACTATGGAGGGAAATAAAACCCTCAAACCGTCTGTTTTACTCCAAGATCTCTGAATTATTAATTTACCAAAGAGTAATCGGAATTGCTCTTAAAATTGTTTCCTTCCAATGAGGTAAACATTTACCCGCTATCAATCCTGCGCGGCTTCTAGGCACATTAAATGACCAGTCATGAAAAAGAAAATCCCCAGGCATTCAGTGCATCTGTTTCACAATGATTCCTCATTCACACTTAGAAAACGAGGTTAGAAAAATTCCTAAAGCTCATCCATGGCAGAGATACATATCGCTGTAATGAATCCACGGACAAGCGCCATTTAATAAACATTATTACATTTACAAATACGGCACGGACTGAAATCTCATCCAATGTCCAAAGGAAGCTGACACGGAGTCGTAAATCCAAGTAGTTCAGAAATCCTCTAACAAATGACTTTATTGTTAAAAAAAGAACCATTAAATGTTTCTGCAAAGTACAATTTTCTTAATAACCTATCTGTGACCTCGAATTGGAATGGAATGCTATCTGTAAAGTTTAATTGATAATTTAGTATCTATGTCATACCTCCCAGCCCATTAGATGCTGAAATCTCACCTGGTTAAGCGGGGCTGCACATTGGCCTCAGTGGCGAATGCCTGATTATACAGCACAGCTGTTAATTTACCAAACGACCCTTACAGATGACTTGATGGACATGACTTACTATATTCATGCGGTAGCTAAGAGAATGTGCTGTATTCCTTCAGACGCCTTCCAGCTACCCGCAGAATAAGAAATGGGAAATTAGTGGAGGTGTGTGGAGGAAGGGAGCAGAGCAATTAGTGGCTTCTGGAGGAAGGAGATGGGGAGAACTGTACCAGGGGTGGATGGGTAGAAGGGCAGCAGCAGGCACTGATGATGGCACCCCTTGTAGTGTAGAAGCCCCTTGCAGCCAGTGTGCTGTGTGTCTCTCTCAATTCCCTTCTCACTCCCTTCCACCCGAGTATGAAGTTGGAAATATGACAGTTTAGGCGAGAGACATTTCCAATCTGAGGCTGTCATTTTATTCAATTCTTCTCAGCTCCGCAGCAGCAGCAGGAGATCACATCTCTTCTTAGTTTACATCTTCTTCCAGCACACAGTCCAAGTCCCTTCAAAGACATATTTGCCCAGAAAAGCAGCAAATCCGCATCTAGACTACACACCCCTGCTATATTGCTGCTATAAAGGCAGCGTGTCAGTTTGAATAAGCAAAGGCCAAGACGCCCTATCGATGTAATGCTAAAGCAATTCAGGCAATTCAGAGCAGCACATATGAAACAGATAAATGGGCATCTGAATGTAGACTCTGTGCATTTCATCTTAAAGACGTACCCTGGCCTAAGATGTATTGCACTGTTTACTTGCATGTGATGTATTACGCTTTGTTATTGTCATCAATTTAGTCTCATTCACTCCTTACATTTAGCTTATATGTTTCTTATATGAGTGGCATTTAATATGATAATGAGAACCCACTCATCATATTTCCTACAGCATATAGATAAGCCCTGGTGCTGTATAGGCGGATGTGTGCACACAGAATGTATGGATTCTATATAGTATGCAGAATGTATGGATTCTATATATGATATGCAGAATGTATGGATACTATATAGTATGCAGAATCTATGGATTCTATGTATGATATGCAGAATGTATGGATTCTATATATAATATGCAGAATGTATGGATTCTATATATGATATGCAGAATGTATGGATTTTATGTATGATATGCAGAATGTATGGATTCTATGTATGATATGCAGAATGTATGGATTTTATGTATGATATGCAGAATGTATGGATTCTATGTATGATATGCAGAATGTATGGATTCTATATAGTATGAAGAATGTATGGATTCTATATATGATATGAGGAATGTATGGATTCTATATAGTATGCAGAATGTATGGATTCTATATATGATATGAGGAATGTATGGATACTATATAGTATGCAGAATGTATGGATTCTATATATGATATGCAGAATGTATGGATTTTATGTATGATATGCAGAATGTATGGATTCTATGTATGATATGCAGAATGTATGGATTTTATGTATGATATGCAGAATGTATGGATTCTATGTATGATATGCAGAATGTATGGATTCTATATAGTATGAAGAATGTATGGATTCTATATATGATATGAGGAATGTATGGATTCTATATAGTATGCAGAATGTATGGATTCTATATATGATATGAGGAATGTATGGATACTATATAGTATGCAGAATGTATGGATTCTATATATGATATGCAGAATGTATGGATTCTATATATGATATGCAGAATGTATGGATTCTATATATGATACGCAGAATGTATGGATTTTATGTATGATATGCAGAATGTATGGATTCTATGTATGATATGCAGAATGTATGGATTCTATATATGATATGCAGAATGTATGGATTCTATGTATGATATGCAGAATGTATGGATTCTATGTATGATATGCAGAATGTATGGATTCTATATATGATATGCAGAATGTATGGATTCTATATATGATACGCAGAATGTATGGATTTTATGTATGATATGCAGAATGTATGGATTCTATATATGATATGCAGAATGTATGGATTCTATGTATGATATGCAGAATGTATGGATTCTATGTATGATATGCAGAATGTATGGATTTTATGTATGATATGCAGAATGTATGGATTCTATGTATGATATGCAGAATGTATGGATTCTATATAGTATGAAGAATGTATGGATTCTATATATGATATGAGGAATGTATGGATTCTATATAGTATGCAGAATGTATGGATTCTATATATGATATGAGGAATGTATGGATACTATATAGTATGCAGAATGTATGGATTCTATATATGATATGCAGAATGTATGGATTCTATATATGATATGCAGAATGTATGGATTCTATATATGATACGCAGAATGTATGGATTTTATGTATGATATGCAGAATGTATGGATTCTATGTATGATATGCAGAATGTATGGATTCTATATATGATATGCAGAATGTATGGATTCTATGTATGATATGCAGAATGTATGGATTCTATATATGATATGCAGAATGTATGGATTCTATGTATTATATGCAGAATGTATGGATTTTATGTATGATATGCAGAATGTATGGATTCTATGTATGATATGCAGAATGTATGGATTTTATGTATGATATGCAGAATGTATGGATTCTATGTATGATATGCAGAATGTATGGATTCTATATAGTATGAAGAATGTATGGATTCTATATATGATATGAGGAATGTATGGATTCTATATAGTATGCAGAATGTATGGATTCTATATATGATATGAGGAATGTATGGATACTATATAGTATGCAGAATGTATGGATTCTATATATGATATGCAGAATGTATGGATTCTATATATGATATGCAGAATGTATGGATTCTATATATGATACGCAGAATGTATGGATTTTATGTATGATATGCAGAATGTATGGATTCTATGTATGATATGCAGAATGTATGGATTCTATATATGATATGCAGAATGTATGGATTCTATGTATGATATGCAGAATGTATGGATTCTATATATGATATGCAGAATGTATGGATTCTATGTATTATATGCAGAATGTATGGATTCTATGTATGATATGCAGAATGTATGGATTCTATATATTATATGCAGAATGTACGGATTCCATATAGAATATGCAGAATTATATAGACTCTCTGTAGGATATGCAGAATGTACAGATTCTATATAGAATATGCAGAATTATATAGACTCTCTGTAGGATATGCAGAATGTACAGATTCTATATAGGATTTGAAGAACATATAGGTTCTCTATAGGATATGAAGAATGTATAGATTCTCTATAGAAAATGCTGAATTATATAGGTTCTATATAGGATATGAAAAAATGTACAGATTCTATATAGGATTTGCAGAATGTACAGATTCTATAAAGGATATGCAGAATTATATAGATTCTCTATAGGATATGAAGAAAGTACAGATTCTCTATAGGATTTTACAGTACTTGGTGTTTGCTCCTATTTTTCAGTGATATGTGTATTAATACTGTTATCCAGCATACACATAGCTGCCCGGCATATCCTCCTTGTGGATACCCTCCCTATCCCGGCCCCAGGCTGTCTGTTTCTTGTCAATAGGGGGGTGATGGATTGGAGCCTGAAGATTAGCTGAGCGACCCAGGCACCTGCAGCCTCCATCCCCGACCTGTAGCCTTTGCAAAGCCACCAGTTCTGCGCCAGATTAGCCCCATCCATCCAATGTCAATGGCTGTCTTGTAGAGAAAATCAGTGAGTAAACACTGCTGACAGAGTGGGGGCCCAGCTGATTACTCATACAAATAGACTGCAGACTCCTCCAGGAGAGGCTGCTTGCAGCGATGGCTTTCTTCAATTGACAGGGAGGCTTCTCCCAGGATCCTGTGTCCTGCTGTTCCTACTTTGTCCTCCATCAATCACACAATTGTGTCCGGGATGTTTTATAGAGTCTCTTAATATCCCTGCCTTCATCTCTATTCACTTAGAGAATGATCGGCCATAAGGCGAAAGGCTTTCTACAGGACAGGACCGTGCTTAGAGAAGGAGCCAGGACCACGGCCTGCTTTATATGCTAATTGAATGGCAATCCACTCAAATGGCAGCTATCCTGTTGTCACTCACTTCAAATAAACCTTCCTGCGTGCCTATAAAGTGAATATTTTTTCCCTACTAGTCCTACAAAACGAATTAGCTGACATCCATGAAACCACATTATACAAAATCTACCCAGCAAAACAATGGTCTGTGTGTAGCAGCACATACAGCAGTATACGTTTGTGTATATTCCTATGTGATAATTGCAGGCTTCCATACCTGCACCATATTCCCTAGTAGCACAAAACAGCAGGTAAAATGTTACCTACAAAAAAAAATCACAGATATAATAGAAGGGCGCAGACATATTGCAAACAGGCACCCTGATCCTCGTGGCTTACATCCTTAAAGAACGTAATAAAACAAATCACGCCATTATAGGAAGGTAAAAATCTTAATGAATTGGAAAAATATTTATATTGTTTTCTCTTTCCATACGTGTAATATATATAGATATAAATGATTTGCTGATAAGCCTGTTATGACAATTTCAATATTAATCTCGTTACATTATTAGTAACGTCCATTGGAGCCATAACCTAACTCTATCTATATATACTACATCCTGCAGCTCTACTGTGTTCCACGCCTCAGCGACAAATTATATTGCTACCTAATTAATCAGGAAGTCAATTAGCAAGTTAGTTATTAGAATATTTAAGCCCCCCGCTTACAATGCTCTGGCTTTAATAGAAACTATTTAACTAATTGTCAGATACTACAACAAATGCATTAAAGCGGACCTGGGATTTACGGGCTGCATTTAATGTACTTGCTGATCACGTGCGCCGGAGCTCACGTATTTAACAATGGAGAAAGTTACAATTTACATTTGCGCTCACATCTCATTTCTAGTCGCCTGGGTTCTTTCGCTGCTTCAGAGGCCGTGTTTATTTTATTTGATTTCTAGTAATTATTGTGATGCCATCTCATAGACCTTTCATTAAAGGAAACAGGTTTTCAAGGGTCACGGCCTTTAGGGAAAATCTAAATAAGTATTTATCGGCAGCCGCCGGTATGAGCTAATAAATGCCGAGGTTTTATTCTGCCTTAGCCTCTTCTTTATAATGAAGAGTACCTATAGGTTTTAATGAAGGGGTTCCTGTATCCCATTATTAGCAATAAATCTCAGCCATTCTTTGTTGGTTAAAATCATTATGATCATCATTGCTATCATTACTGAACTCATTATTCTCGTGTTAGTATCGGAGTAGATTTATGATAATCCTCAGCATCACGCCTGCGATAAGGAAGGTGTAAAGGTTTGATTAATAGCTTCTTCTCCATTTTAATACCAGGCATCCTTTTCTAAATAAAAAAGGACCAGGGTAATTAGAGGAGGTGATTGCCGCACTTAATAAGGGTGATCTAATGAGGCCCATATGCATTATTGTCATAAAGCTACAGCATGCTACATGGTCTCCGTGTAACACCGCTTGTGTAGACAGCAATCCATCCTCACCTAACAAGGAAGCATTATTTTTACTGAATGGTCTCTGATTGTGTTTGTCATACATTGACTCAGATAAAGTTATCAGAGTAATAGATTTTAATTGAAACTCAATTGTTGCAGAATGTTGTACAAGAATCTCATCCACAAAAGACATTTTGATAATTCATCATAAAAAAAATAGTATCAAGGATATAATATAAAAACTAGTATCTACTCTAGTCAAGGAGAATGAAAGAAAAGCCAATTGGGATTGATCAAGATTATTCGTTATCATAAAAATTATAATTGTTGTAACGTATGTCACAGGGTGGGATTATTAAACTGACAATGACAGTGATCATTCCTTATAATAATTGACTTATATAAAAAGTAGTCCAATGTTTACCCAATGAAGACTTTTGGAACCAATACATTTTTTGGGACCAGCAGTACTCAGACAGGGTTCCAATATTAGAGGGTTGCGTTGGGTTTCCATTGAGAGTTGCCACAATTTTCGGTGTAGACTTCAGTGTTAATTTTGCCGTAAAAAAATACCAGAACTTTTTCCAAAATCTGTTGGTCCCTCTTTTAAGTCAATAGGTCCTTCAAAACTCATTTGAATCTGTTTGAAAATAGAAAGTATGTGCAATAATTAGTACGAATTTTCCTTGTGCTCTGTGGTAACGAATCCATTTTCCTTGAAATGGCGGTAAAAAAAACCAAAAAACAGGTCGCTGCGGCAATCTTGTTGATGTAATCCCGCACCCCTCGAGATTTTGCGCAGTGACTTTAATCAAGATGGTCACGACGGCCTCTTCGGCCTCTTTTCTTTTTTTTTTACCGGATTAACCCCTGAAAGCCCTCACTAATATTCTCACATGTCACGATCATCGATGAACGCGGCATCTGAGGGGTTCAATGATGGGGTGGCGGCGCGATCACCGTTCCCCGTCATTGCGCCCACTGCACACAAAGAATTGTGCTTCATGACTAAGTAATTTGTTAAATTCAGCAAAGCGGCAGAAGCTAATTTTTGATAACTTTGCTCATCTGTAGCAATAATGATAATTTTGATCACTGTGATAGCTTTTTGGGTAGAAGCTCACTTGTTCCCTGGTGTTGGTTCCCATTGTTGTTTAATATGTATTGTGGCGTGTAAGTTTATTTGGATCCCAAAAAAGATGTCATGGCTCCGTTGTAAGTGGAAGCCATGACACTAATGGGTACAGAGGAAAATGATGATTATTTTGAGGTTGGTTTGTATGAAAGTCTAAATAATAATGCTAGCCATGTGAAATCGCTGTCATGTGTAAGATACTGTGATATGTGCATATGAGTGTATTACCATCTGTTAACTCTTTTTTGTTGCTTAACAAGAAAATTCTTATTCGGCAATTGCTCAGTGCAAACCAACCTTAAAGTGGTTTTGAAGTCTTAAAAAAATTTAATAAAATGAAAATATTTGAAAATATATATATATATTTTTACTTACCTCTCAAATACCCCTCTGCTCCTGCTGTTGATGGTGCCCTGGTAATTAACTGTGCAATTTTATTGCTAGTAAGATTGCCCTAAAAAATTGCCAACATATATACTTGCCTATAGTGGCATGTCTATGTGACTTTGCTTTTCTATAAGGGTCCATTCACACGTCCGCAAAATGGGTCCGCATCCGTTCCGCAATTTGCGGAACAGGTGCAGACCCATTCATTTTCAATGGGGCCAGAATGTGCTATCCGCATTTGCAGATCCACACTTCCGTAAAAAAATAGAACATGTCCTATTCTTGTCCGCAATTACGGACAAGAAAAGGCATTTTTTATGAGAGTGCCGGCGATGTGCGGTCCGCAAAATGCGGAACGCACATTGCCGGTGTCTGTGTTTTGCGGATCCGCAAAACACATATGGACGTGTGAATGGACCGTAATATGTGTACATACAGTATATAGATTTATACGCTGTCTCTTGATTGAAATGTTGGTTGGTTTTTGTTCCTCTGTAATGTCTGATTTTGACTTTATCTGTGCCTTTGCACAATATGTTGGCACTATATAAATATATTATTATTATATTATACTTGTACATACTGCATGTACATATCTGAGTTCTGTTTGGATACTTCGACTGAACATTTGCCTCCTGCTTACCTATATAATAATCCACTTAGCCCAGCACTAAATACCATTGATAACATTAGCTAAGGCTAATTTACTAAGATAAATTGAAGGATAATTCCATTATTGGGAATTTTTTCCTTTTAAAGAATTACAGCACTGCCCTTTACTGCTGATTGTTTTTAAAGTTAACTTAACACTACATCAAAAATATTAACTCCGTACTCTATATTACACTCAATATTTTCATATTATAATATAACGTCATTAAAATGACAACATCTGAATATCTCCATGTATGTGTGTGTGTGTATATATATATTATCAACCATATCACATTGCAATCTGATCACTTTGATATGTACTTTATGCCTTTTTATTAGTTTGTTCCATAGCTTTTAGCATTTATTTATTATTTAGTTCAGTGATTGATTCCCTTCGGGAAAACTAAATTAACCATAACATAAAATAAAATGGCACCTATATCATATGGATGTGCACATGCTTTTTACATAAAGCTCCACCTTCAAATTGTATTATTAAAAGTGCAAACATTTCCCACATATCGTGTTATTATTGGATTCACTCCATTTACCCATCAGAACTTTAGTATGATAATAAGCAGTTTTAAATTAATTTCCATTGCGCTATATATATTTATACCAATTGGGAAAGCTTCAGTCCTGCTTCTGTTACAACAGAGCAATCATGGAACAGCGATGAAAATAATGATATATAACTGCTATTTCTGCCTTCAAATGTGGACTTTTAAAGTGAATGTCCTCCCTAGAAACTACGAGGGTTTGTTTTTACCTAATAGATCAAATATTCTAATCTGATTCATTTTATAACATAACGTCATACAGTTCAGAGCTGCAGAAGTAAATTACTAATCCTAACTTCTTCCTATCACCACTAGGGGGAGCTCTGGACCTAAGTGCATACTGTTTATACATTTAACTCAATAAGAAAAGGTATGAAATGAGCTGCTGTGCTCCTCTAGTGGTCCTTTAGGACTATGCAGGAGATTTGGAATTCTATATCAGAAAAAAATGGAGCTGTGGTCACTATAAAATCATAAACCAGCGCAAAATATTGTATCCCCCAAAAATGACATGATAATAAAAGGTAGACATTAAATTTCACCAAAGCAGAATGTTGTTCACCTATATATTCTAGCGTAAAGAAAACCCCTAATGAATTCTATGAAATTGACTTTTTTGACCAAAAAAAAAAAAAAAGGAATATCCAGTCCAGCATCCCTTTAAATAAAATTCTTCAGGCTTCAGAAAAGGACTATTGCTTACGCGTTTAAGGCATCTTCATGCCTTTTGTAGCATCACGACCATAGGTACATTTAATGACTACCATTATTACTTTGTATTTGTAAACCATATTACCACAAGCACAATACTCAACATTGCAGTTAATGCTAACAATTATTCCAAATAGTATCACTATGGATTTTTATCACAGTACATTTCACCTCTATAAAAGCGCTACTTGCGCGTAAACGGCAGGCTATCAGCATGGAAGAGAACGGCACTAAAGATGGCCGCCGTCTGGTAATGAAACAGCCCTTGCATGTTGCTGCATCTGATGTTTATAGTAGCAGTCTGGGACTTCCTCATTAGTTGGAGATGATTAGAAAATGAAGCCTCTCCAAGCTAATTAAACAAGAGCAAATACTTTCATAAAATGTTTATATACGCACATGTTGTTTTGGAGGAAAGGATGCTATAAAACCGCAAGCAAGCAAAAAAAAAAAAAGAAGATATCAACCTTATGTGCAGCGGAAAGCATTTACTATGGGAAAATCAAATACATTTAACACAGTGTGTGTCTGCTAAAAGGTGTCGTAACCTTGTGAGTGCTTCCCTCTCTGGGGATAATGCAGCTTTAATGAAAAATGCACCCTTTAATAAATGCCATGCACAAGCGCTAAGATGACCATCATCCTCTCAGTGCGTCGCACACTCTATATGTCCCTTAAAGGTTACACGCAGCACTGCCTCCCTTTGTCTTCTAATGCCCTTTGCTGGCAAAAATGGAGACATCATCTTGCCCAGACCGGCTCAGTATTTATGAAGCTTTTCTGACAAATAGGCAGGCTGGCCACGCATGGGTGGCTGCCTCCATTCTGCACTTGGCTTGTTTACATACAACCGGCACCATTTCCACGGATTAAACAAATCACAGCTAGAAGGAGACATTTATAATCCGCCAAAGGGGACCACAAGGCAGTTTGGAATATAGAAAAAAATGCCTGTGGCTGTACGGAGAAGAATAAATGACCATGTCCAAGGGTTGACCTTCTATAAGGGGAATATAGTGCAGGAGATAGCTCCAGTTATTTATTTTCATCACTCTTTATCTAAACACTAAAAATAAAAATAAAAAATGTCTATATAAATAAAGACAACATGTGCATAATATATAGGAAAAAAAAAACGGCATTGTAGCATTACAATCCCACAGATCTTTTTTCTGTCCTGCATCAAAATCCTGTTTTAGGCTACTTTCACACTTGCGTTTTTACTGGATCCGACAGGGTTCCGCAAAAATGCTTCCGTTTCTGATAATACAACCGTCTGCATCCGTTATGAACGGATCCGGTTGTATTATCTTTAACATAGCCAAGACGGATCCGTCATGAACCCCATTGAAAGTCAATAGAGGACGGATCCGTTTTCTATTGTAGCAGATTGTGGCAGAGGAAACGGATCCGCCCCCGTTGACTTGCATTAGGGGTCCGTCTTCCTCCGCATCCCAGGACGGAACGCAAACTACAACATGCTGCGGTTTGCTCTCCGGTATGAGAACGCAACTAAACAGAACGGAATTCATTTTGGAGCATTCTGTTCTGTTCAGTTTTCCGGTATTGAGATCCGTCATAGGGGCTCAATACCGGGGGGAAAAAACCGCTTCAGATTTGTCCTCATTCATTCTCAATGGGGACAAATCTGAAGTGTTTTTTTTTTCCAGTATTGAGCCCCTATGACGGATCTCAATACCGGAAAACTAAAACGCTAGTGTGAAAGTAGCCTTAGGAAACCAATAAAAGATGATATCAAAACAACGATACCAAAGCAACAACGTATCATCTGGTAAAGGCATCAGTAACAATGCGACAAAGAAAATAAGTCACACAGACAGCTTTCCCCGTGGACGTGTTTTTCTTTGATAACCTATTTTCCAATCCTGCTTCTTCTAAGAGAGGTGACGCTGGACGGAAGCAATGAAAGGAAACTCGACCCTTTTTCTTTTGTGTTTAACCATTTACGGTAAGGAGAAATTCAATGACACTTGCAGGCAGAGAGCATTAGGAAGAGAAAAAAAACCTCATAAAAATAAGCAGTGGCTCAGAAAAAAGGATCACAACAAAATATTGAATAAATTCCCTTTTAATTTATTTGATCATTCCACATTACGGGGCTATGAATTGCTCAAATTTGATAACAAGTACTCAATTCAACTCATTATGTAAGTTAAATTAGACTTCGATAAAATTTCAGTGGCGCGCAGTGGTTCCTAGAATGAAATGTAATTTGTGCAAGAATTTGTTGTATCTGTCACAAATATTTCCAATTAGCGACTGTAATTATTTGATAGTTTCTGCAATTATGGCTTAAACGGGTGAATTTGGGACTGTGGAGGACCCTAATTGGCCTAAATTTGATATTTTGCATATTTGCATAATGAGGAAATTGGTAGAAAATTGTGTTCATTCATTTGTGAAAAATCCTATGAATTTTATGAATTTGAAAGCTCTGTTTGTGCAGACTGTGACTTTGCCTGCTGATCCCTGAGGAGCTCATGATGAATGCCTGAACAGGCAGAAAGCCAAGTTCTCCAGCGAGCAAGAGCAGGGCGGGGGAGGGGGGGGGGGAGAGGCAGGGAGTACACATGCGCGTCCCCTGTGCATTCTCTGCAGCCCGTATGCACCACCAGCAACTAGAGGGGAGACAAGTGTCTGATCTGCTTCTGTCTTGCAGATGAGAAGCAATGAATTAACCCTTTGTTCTTCTCCTCGAAGCTTCTGAGGTCTGATTGCAAGAGCAGCTGCAAAATTCTTTTTCATTATCCTTTTCTAGGAAATTTCTACCCATGAGCCTCACACATTCTGTATCTTAAAGGGGTTGTCCGTCATAATTAAAAATCTCAGTCAAGACCTACAGATGTTTAAAATTAAAAAAAATGATGGTGTACTCATCCTGTTCAGTGTCACACTGGTCCAGTTCTCCTGCCTTTACAGGCAGCAGCAATGACGTGCTGGTGTATAGTACATGACTGCAGCAGCCAATCATTGTCCTCAGCAGTATACTGCTCGGGACGGTAATGGCTACAGCGGTCACATCAGGTACGCCTGCACGTCAGTGTACATCACCGACATTGTCACATGCACAGTGATGTGTATGAAATGTCACTGCTGCAGCCAGTCACTGTCCTCAGCGGTAGATTGCTAAGGACAGTGATTGGGTGCTGCAGTCACATGGTGTATACAGTCATGTCCCCTGGAGGGCTGGAGAAATGTGCGCATCAGTTTTTATTTTAAGCAATTGTAGGGGTTTCCAAGATTTTTAATGATCTCATAATTGCCGTGATCTACCTGTTTTGGCATAGTTTTTTTTTTGTTTTGGTCTAAAAGTACAAAAGATAAAATAATTAACGGGGTTGTCCATTGTTGACCATAATCTTTCTAATGCATTCAAATGCGTTCATTTAAAAGAGTATTCCCTTCTTAGATATTTATTGCATATACACGGGATATGCCATAAATGTCTGATAGATGCAGGTCCCAATTAGACCGAATAATTTTTCAGCCATTTAAGGCGAACAAGCGTTTATAGGAACACTCATTCCTGATAATTACCCGTATAATTGCGCCACTGACCAGTAAATGCTCGTTTGTTGACGAATTATCATTTTTCATTAGAATGAAAGATGCATGATTATTGTACAGCATATCTCAGGGATGTGCTGCCGACAATCAATAGAACTGAATAAGGGAAAAACCACTGCGGTGGTGATCATTCTTCCCACACTCCCTTTGCATCAGCCGATGTAATAGGCTGATGCAAATGAGCGGCGACAGACATTTTTATCGGGAAGTCTAGTAGGGCCCTAAGGCTTGGTGCACAGTTGTGTCCGTGTTTGGACAGTTTTTATTATTTTGTGGAGCCTGAAACAACCAATGTATGTCTAGTGCACTATAGTGCATAGGTCCAGCAACTGTAGTCTCATAGCACCAGACAGAAAAATGCTGTATACAGTGTTGTTGTTTTTTTTGTTTGGTGTTATTTTACCTCCGGCATCACAACTGATGCACCATATATGAACGATCCCGTAGCAAACCATATTTTTTTTACATGATGTGCTAACTTTGTAGGCATTTTGGAGGTATGGCTGTCTCCATTTTGGTCATGACTATTAAAAAAAGAACCTTGCTAATGCTACATGCACAGGTCAGTGAAAAGCAGACGTGCAATGGACTTTTTTTTAACGGCCATCACACGTCCATTTTAAGACCAATGGTCGTCTATGGGGTTATTCACACGGCAGTTTATTTGTCCAAAAAATAGAATGTGTTCTATCTTGTCCGTTTTTCACTGACCGACTGCCCCCATATTATTGAATGGGTCTGTTTTCAACGTCCATTACTCGGAAAGGCATCAGTGAAAAAAAACGTATGTTAAAAATGGACCGTTTATTTGTTTTTAACTTGTTTGTTTTGACTTTTTTCCCACTGTTATGTGCATGTAGCATAAATGTGTAGTATTTGCATTGCAATGTATTTAAAATTAGGCAAAGAATACAAGCTACCACTTGTTACAATTGCCACTTTAGTGTTTGGGTTCACTGCCCATAGCCCTGAAGACGCCAGCTTACTGGCGAAATATGTTGGAGGGCAGAGTTTGAATGTTTTTGGGAGAGCAGAGGCGCACTAAAAAGATAGCAAATGTGACATAGATACTGAATAGCTAGCACGAGCAAGGAAATAGCAGGAGTGCACACTGCTATATCGAGTGAGAAAAATACACCTGACAGTAAGCAGCAGTAATGCGCTCTCAGCTGTTTTATTTTAAATCACCTCCCATTGATTTCAGAGACTGAAATAAAGGTGAATTTTTTGTAAACACAAAAATGGCAAATGGAACAAGTGATAGCTAGTAGTCTTTGACAACACAGGTTGATTTTAATTAGTGCAGTATATAGCTGTAGCCTGCTCTCCCTGAATTCATTTGAGGCCAATTTGGCACAAGAAGAGGTATCAAATAGAGTAGGTTCAGTTTATATGTGTAGCCTGTTTTCCCTGAATTAAATTGAGGCCAGTTGGCACAAGGAGAGACATTATATACAGTAGGTTCCCACCCAAAAGGGGTCGCCTTGCCGTGGTAGATGGGCACAAATGATTTTGATCAAAATATGTTTGGCAAGTACCTAATTCATTTTATACAGTGAATATAGCTTAGTTTATATTGTTTGAAGAGTTCTGTTGCGTTTTGTTAGCTTGTACGTTGTATTTTCAGCCAAGGTGACATGTATCTGAACAATTACTTTATTTTACAGGATGAATAACATTGTCTGTTGTTTTTACCATAGAAAACTATGGGATCATTTCTAGCTTCAGTCCCTTTCTTCACCACTCTGGAAGGAGACCGGATCACCAGATGTATGTGAAGTGGGACTAATACAAAACATGAAATTTCCAAGTTGCTTTGTGAATGTTTTACTATGAACGCTTGTCAGCGATGATCTGGCAGACAATCGGCCACTGGCATGTAGCCAGCAGCGTGTTTCTGATGATGCCTTTCTTCCTGAAGGCGGATGCAGCAAAAGTAAAAGTACTGAAAACTTTGTTTTATCCCCTTCCCTGCCCCTCTGCTGTGACTGACAGCGCTTATGCACGAGAGTTCGGCTGCCTTTGCCGAACAGCCGGCTGTCAGTCACAGCGAAGGGGCAGGGAAGGGGTCGTGGTTACCGTGACTTGAAGCAAGAAGGCCCCATGCCTGCCATGTTATTATATACAGTGCACCAGATTTCTATAAAATGCTGTCATTCACATAAACATACACCTTAAAAGGTACCAATAACACAGTACTATTCACATATACTTTTTATTCATACTAGTTTTACTATCTGAACTCAAATGTGTCCATTCAACCAAGTCTACTTAAAGGGGTTATCCGGCACTCCAGCTGTGGTGAAACTACGAATCTCAGCATGCTCCATTAATTTCTATGGAGTTCTGAGAACAGCCTAAGCAAGTGTACTTCTTGGGAGTCATAGTTTTACCACAGCTGGAGTGCCAGAGGTTAGCCATCACAGGGTAATACCATGAATAATGTGAAAAATGAAAATCGGACGTCATATAGTGCACGAACGTCTCTTTCTAACAAAGTTAAAACCACATGGATCCAGAGATTTTCCCATTTATTGCTCCAATTGCTCTGCTAGATTTATATCAAGCTGGCATCTCAGAGGAAGTGTCCTTTCTGCTGCAGCTCTCTCCCTAGCACAGCTCAGGAGGCAGTTGAGAAATGAAACTGAGCATGTGCAGACTTCTCAGTGAGCCGGACAAAGAAATAAGAAAAAAACAAAGGGCAGGTAGCGCTATACAAAATTTTTTGTTTCTTGTAAATACAACAGTATTCAGATCCAGGTGCTGGTTTGAAAACTGTAGAATATTTTTTGTGGGACAACCCCCAAAGTTATTGTTTTTCTCTTGTGAAACCTGGATTTCTTGTGCCCCATTTGGGACTTATCATCAGTAAGGTCTAATGGATTATTTGTGAATCGGCTCACTTGAAAGAAAAAAAAAAAACTATTGGTAAGTGATTGGCTTCAAAGACACCTCCAAAATAGGTTGACTAATGCTGGACCTTTGGGGTTCATTATAATGTCAGAGCAGGTGCCCCATTCCCCAGAGGATCTTCTGGGGAAAAAATATAAATAAACGGTGTGTAATTTTTTTTACAAATCACATAATTACAGTTGTTGAATTTTTAGTCCTCCTCTACAAGCAGCAGAATATGTGTGTCTTACGGCCCCCATACACATTAGACTGTTGTCAGCCAAGCCCACTGTTTTAGAGCTACAGCTATTGATGGTTTATGGGCACCTTTAAAATGGTGCATCATAATTTATTCAAATTAGCCATAAAAAGACAAAATACACAGCAGTCTCAAAAGATAAGTTAAAAAAAGTTGTTGTTTTTTTTACCCATATAAAAAATAACAGCAATGTTTAAGTCCTGTCACAGGACCCTTTCCAAGGCTTGAAAAAGGTCCTGTGACAGGACTCAAGCATTGCTGATATTTTTTGACATGGATAAAAAAAAAAAACTTTTTGCACCTTATCTTTTTGGAGTTCCTTTTCCTTTCCTTTTCTCTATACTATACTTTCAAATGCCACAAATACTCTTATAGGGGTTGATTTATGAATGTATTTACACCCGTTTCTATTGTAAACACCTTGAAAAAGTGGGTGAGCCTCATTGTTGCCCTCAGCCCTTTGCTCATAGGCACAGCATAAATACAGTAAATCTCCCCCATAGAATAGTAATTTATAATGTCACATTATATTAATTATACTGCTGATGTACTGGATAATTCCACTTTCCAGGAACATAACATGATACAATATCGTGTTGTAAAGCAAACCATCCTCAAATGAATAAAATAGATAATTATGCAAGTAGTAAAATGATTTTAAATTATTTTATATGTTAGGTTCCCTTTTACACATTTGTCTAAATACCTAATTACTTTAAATAAAAGATTTTATTTAAATGAAAATCAATTTATCATCTGTGTTGCAAACATTTCAGAAAGGTTATGATATAACGTTGCTTAAAAAAACTAAATGGGTATTCTCAAAAAGCAATTTCATCCTATTAAATTATATAGAATTATGACATTTTATGCAACTAATAAATATATACTGTATGTCTAGCATTAAACAGCTTCCACCAGCGGAGGGAATTAAAAGGGCTTTCCAAGCCTTGCATACTGCTGACCTATCGTCTGAATAGGTCATCACTATCTGATCAATGGAGGTCTGATACCCGGGATCCCTGACAATCAGCTGTTCTGAAAAAACAACAGCACTCCTGTGAGCACCGTGGCCTTGTCCCTGCTCACCAAGCACAATGCTGTACATTGAATAGCGGATGTGCTTGGTATCGCAGCTCAGCCCCATTCTGTCACAAATACAGGTGAGGGGAGGGACACAAAACTAGGCCTCAGGGCTAGGGAGAGGGAAAAGGTCATCTCCTAGGAAGCGCCTAAACCTGGCCCTGACTCCTGTCAGTATGTATAGACCCTGAAGGTGGGAAAATACATATGCCGGAACCTAGACCCTAGGAGTTTTGAAATGCAGTGGCAGGGAATGAGACTACTTGTTCTTTCCCAGGTGAACGAACCAGCGTATCCCTGAAGCCTAGTAACAACAAGCACAGGGGAACAACCAAATACAAAGAGCAGTACAACTTATCTTATAGAAAATGGATGAGCAGAAACACAGGTAAGGTCCACACACCAACTCTCCGAAATCCAAGCATAGAATATCAACTGCATGGTATGAAGTGTGAGACCAAACTAAGCAGGGAATGCAGTAATGATCACAGGCTGCACCTGACAAGAGGTGTGGTCATTACCAAACCACAACACTGAGAATCAAGAGAGAACAGACTGTCAGTTAACCTCACGTGCAGTCAGTCTCTCCGATCTTCTAACCTTTGTCACAGAAGGTACCGTGACACATTAATTTCAATGGCGCTGAGCTGCGCCTAGGTCATGTGACTGATGAATGTGACATCACTGGCCTAGGAAAATCTGGAGAAGGCTGCGGCGCTACTGCAAGCGCACGTGCCTCCTGAAATAGATGATCGGCGGAGGTCCCAGGTGGTGTCACACCCAACTGATCAGATACTGATGACCTATCTAGAGGATACGTGGACAGTATTTAAGTCTCAGAAAACTCCTTTAATGCTTAATGAAAACAATTTCTGTCGTTCTGAAGATATTGTAGATATATAGACTTTAAGTGCCCCCTAAAATCATATTTACTTTTTATTATCATTCACCTAAAATAACCCTATAATAACTATCACAATTAGAAAATCAGGATTTTAATGCAGATCCAATACATATTTTGGAAAATTTTGATCAATGAAACCAGTCTATAGCTGGACATATATACATAAAATAAAAGTCAGCCCAAACCGCTGATTTCAGCCGAATTGGACAATTATATGACATCTTTAGCTCTTCCATGATGGCAGATTCAGGGGAAAGAGGGTTAAGCATGTTGGATTTAATCCTACAAGATCTCCTGTTCATCATACATGGTCGTTTCTTCTTACAGGAGAACTCCCTTTCACCTGTTGAAAATATGCATACTTGTCCGAGCTGTCCTATATTTATGGCGACTTTAGGCTCTGTTCGTAACCTGTTTTAAGGAGGTCTATAGAGAATCCACCAACCTTTATGGTATGCTTGACAATAAGAATAGTGTCTAGTGTTTATTCTGGAATAAAAACACACATGCAGATTAGCGCACAAAGGGCGGCCCCAAGCCACTCTGTGCACCATTGCTCCTCCTGCTTCCCTGTTCCAGCCCCCCCTCTCCCTCTTGACTGACCTGGCCAAGTTCCCGAATGGTCATCTCGCCTGACCCTGTCAATCAAGAAGGAAATGAAGGGACTGACAAGCAGGAGGAACAATGGTCCACAGTTTCTTGGACCTTGCCTTGATGCACTTAACTGCTCATTTACATATGGATTAAAAGTACTGTTTCTCCATAATTAATATTCCAATAACTAAGTGAAAGGTACCTTTACAGACAGCTGAGCTAGACCTACAAGGTACTGTGCATGGTTTAACCGTGAATTTCCTGGCGACAGACTCCATTTAAAGCTAATTCTTAAAGTGAAACATAATTACTAACATGGGGCCACTAGGGTTATGTAACATACAAGAGCAATTCATTGTTTCTCTCTGACCCCCCAAATATTTACAAGGAGCACTATACACCATAGATCACCTGTAAGGCTGTTTATTCTGCCCTCTCTGCCCACTCACCCACTGCACCGGGAAAGAGCTGGCAATCAGCAGCAGTTCAGCAGGGAGCCTGCATATCACGAATGCATCTAAGCCCTGCCTCACAGCGCTCTACTGTAGGTTCTCCAAAATGACTACATATTCAAACATAAGTGACAGAGAAGGCAGCGTTAAGGGGCTGACAGGTTTTCTTTAGCAACTGAGAAATAACAAATGGTTGCATGTTACTGATTGTGCAGAAGAAGTTTCCAAGAGGACATTACTATTGCGTGACGCAGGGTCGAACCGAGGTTCCTTGGGCCCACCAGAGGAAATCATTTTTGGGGCCCAGCTTCATATCATTAATAAAGTCTAATAGGTTTTGTTTTAAACATATATACCCTAGTGGCAAGTTATTGGCTTTAAAGGCAGCTCCAAATGTTATTTTTTTTCTCGTAGACTTTTGAGGCCCACTGTGGTATCAGAGCCGGGGCCCACTGGAGGATCCTCTGGTGGGCCAGTCCGACACTCCCCTGAAGCTGCACTTCACAGACTCCTGCCGACCTGCTCCCTTCATTCACTTTGTACATAAGGCTGGGATATATACTGTCACTTCCTGGGGATGTAACCTCCATAACACAATTATCTACATGCTAATATTAGAAAAATACAAATGTTATGACTTCTTATAATACTCCGTAGATGCCAAGGGCTTTTTATATTTTTATGTATTTTTGTGTTTTGCCTTTTAATAACTCAACTTTGTTTTATACTTTTTATAATGTCTTCAAACTATGAGTGTTCAATAAGACCTCTAATGTTACATTTCCAAGGGGCATGCCAGCCACAATAAATCAGAACACTTGATAGATAAGGGAAGAATTTTTAGAGTTCTTAAAGGGAACCTGTCACGTTGACCATGATGTTTTAGCTGCAGGCAGCATGTTATACTGTAGAACAGGAGGAGCTGAGCAGATTGATGTATAGTTTTGTGGGGAAAGATTCATTACAACTGTTATTTTATTCATTTAAAGCCATGCTCGATCTGGACTTTGAAGTCCTGGAGGCGGTCCTATCAGTGATTGACAGCCTGCACTCTACGACTGTGTATACAGAGATAGCTGTCAGTCACTAATAGGACGCCTCCTTGACTTCAACACCCAGAATAAACAGAGATTTAAATAAATGAAATACAAGTTTTACCCCTTAGGATACCAGAGTATTTTGTTCATTTTTGCGCTTTCATTTTTCTTCCCTTTGTTCCTTGATCCATAACTTTTTTATTTTTCTGTTCACACAGCTATGTGAGGACTTATTGTTTGCAGGACAAGTTGTAATTTCTAATGCCACCATTTTATATGGCATACAATGTAGTGGGAAGCGGGAAAAAAATTCCTAATGGGGTGGAATTGGAAAAGAAACACGATTCTTCCACTCTTTTATGGGTTTTGTCCCCACGGCGTTCCCTTTGCAGCAAAACTGACCTGTGCCCTTCATTCTCTTAGGCAGGTTATTTATGGCTGAATAGTGTAAAAATAAATGTAAATTTTGAAAAAATAAATTTTTTGAACATCACCATATTCTGACCCCCCATAACATTTTTATAGCTATATCTACTAAGCTGTGGGCTAATCTGTAGTGTTTATTGATGCCATTTTGGAGTGTGTGTGACTTTTTGATCACATTTTATAAAAAAAAATTGGGTAAAAGAAGCGATGAAAAAATGGCAAATTGGCCATTTTTACCCCTCTTTCTGTTATGCCATCCGCTGTATATTTTGCTAGTACGGGCGGACTTAGTAAAGGACTTAGTGGACAGCAAACTAAACTGTACAGGCCAGTGTCAGGCATCTGCTGCCAAGGCCAATAAGATACTAGGTTCAATCAAACTTGGCATAGATGCCCGTGATGAGAACATAGTCCTGCCACTTTACAAACATGGAGTACTGTGTACAGTTCTGTGCTCCTCTGAACAAGGCAGACATAGCAGAGCTGAAGAGAGTTCAGAAAAGGGCAACTAAAGTAATAACTGGAATGGGTGGACTACAGTACCCTGAAAGATTATCAACATTAGGGTTATTCAGTTTAGAGAAAAGACGACTGAGGGGAGATCTAATAACCATGTATAAATATATTAGGGGTCAGTACAGAGATCTCTCCAATCATCTATTTATCCCCAGGACTGTGACTGTGACGAGGAGACATCCTCTGCGTCTAGAGGAAAGAAGGTTTGTACACAAACATAGAAGAGGATTCTTTACGGTAAGAGCAGTGAGACTATGGAACTCTCTGCCTGAGGAGGTGGTGATGGTAAATTCACTGAAAGAGTCCAAGAGGGTCTTGAGAAGGAATTTTTCCCCCTAAAATGAGGAAAATTGGCTTTTATCTCACAGTTTTTTTTTCTTGCTTTCCTCTGGATCAACTTGCAGGATAACAGGCTGAACTGGATGGACAGATGTCTTTTTTAAGCCTTATAAAAGCTATGTTACTATGTTACTAAAGCATGCTGAGTCTTTTTTCTTTTTTTCGTATATTCTGCCCTTGGTCATTAAATGATTTTCCATTTGCACAGTGACGGGATATGTTTAGAATATGGCATCACTTTGTGTTTGGTTGGGGATTGTCCCAGGAGTCAGATCACCACTAATCACAAGTAGTGGCAAATTGTAGTGACATGCCATCGCTTTCTGTAATGAGAATAGGCTTTTAACTTGGTCTCTGATAATATTGTTCCTGGTCAGTGACCAGTGTTTCAGTCTTGTCCCGGTTGTGTCCTGGTTCTGATCTTGCTCACTCCTCCAGTCCTGACATTTGGTTCCACTTGCCTTCTGTAACAACTCTGAGCTTAGTGTTCTTGTTGTTAGAGTCATGGTTCATTATAGGATTACTTCTTGGTCTTGACTGCTGGCTTTGTTTTGCAATCCTGATCTTACTGTGTATCTGCCTCCAGAAGAACACAAGCCCATATCTCATTCTAGAGGTTCAGAGTAAACAGCAGTGGTATACCTTAACTGAGTTTATCTTTAAATGTAATTTTTAGCTGCATAGTATTTGATCATGCTAGGTTTGTATGGCCTTACATATTATTATTTTGGGCACCTATTTTAGTGCCAGAGCACTCTAAGCTTTTGTGAGCCAGTGCAAATGTTGGCCAAATGCTGGTTTGGCCGACAGCTTTGTCTCTAGACCTCAGCAGGAAAAAACAAAAGGATTGGGCAGTTAAAATCTTCTGGATCCTCGTCTCCCATGACATCTCAAAGGAGATTCAGGAGGCCTCACACACCTTAGAGCAGGCATCCTCAAACTGCGGCCCTCCAGCTGTTGCAAAACTACAACTCCCAGCATGCCCGAACAGCCTACAGGTATCAGCCTACAGCAGGGCATTGTGGGAGTTGTAGTTTTACAACAGCTGGAGAGCCGCAGTTTGAGGATGCCTGCCTTAGAGGGTCAGCCGGTCCTGCTAAAATCTGCAGGTTCAGTTGAACTTTATCTAATATGTATGATATATGATATATAATGATATAATATTTAGTCTTTTTACAGACCAGTCCTTCAAGACCATTGCATTAATGAAGAGGTGTCTAATGAACTCAGCTGAGTTGGATTTTAGGTCAGTTACTCTATATAAATAGTTTCCTCATATTTTCTACATTCCTTCTATTAACCAATTGGTAACAATCATTAAGGTCGACTTTTCTGCCCATTTGTAGTAGTTGCTATGAACTAAGTCCTTCTGTATTGTATAATGGAGGAATCCATGTTCCATTGATCCTCTGCTGAGAATAGTGGGCAGTGGTCCTCAGGATTGTTGTGAATGAAAGGAGACATTTAAACGTCGATGAATTGCTGAAGGTGACAAATGTCAGGCTCATTACCACAATCAGTCTATAGAAATACTAGTTTATAAGCCGATTAGGAATGTGAATAGCAGCACCGCATGTGGTGCATAGACTGTACTTAGTAAGCTGGATACACCGAAAAATATATTATTACACCACAAATGGTCACTTGCGGTCTAGCATATTGCTTAGTCTCAGTATTTTCCACTAAATCAAGATGTTGTAGTGGTATTGAGAGATTAAAGTTTCATGACCTGTACTAAGGAGGTTGAGACCTAATGAACATGGCATACTTTTTATTTTGCACACTTATATAGCACTGCTATATTCCGCAGTGCTTTACAGATATTAGCACCAAGCTGTCCCCAATGGGGCTCACAATCTATTTAGAGTGTGGGAGGAAACATGGGGAGAGCATGCAAACTCCATGCAAGGCACCAGTGCTAACCACTGAGCCACCATGCTGCCTACATACTACATACTTGACATCTATCACATGTATGGTACTGGAGGATTTGAATAGACTTGAATGATTCAATGGTAATGGATGACTATGCTGAGTCATTTTAACATGGTTTACCCAATACTTTGCCACGTCTGAGATTTAATTAGGTATAGTGACTAGTATGGTCAAAATACTTTATAATGTTTTTGTAGAAATGTGGTGTTACGTATTTGCTATTTATACATTATAATGTATTCACTGTGTTACAGTACAGATAACTACATTTTGATGATTGCCCAACACCGGACTACGGCATAACAGGACCTGTAGTGTCAAAGCTACTTAGAGTTAGATACTCAGGCCTTGAATTGGAACACTTTGACCATAGTATACTGTAAACCATAGAATTCCTCCCATAATGCTCCACCTAGTGAAACCTTTAAAACTATGACATGTGAGATTACATTCCTAAAATGCAATACTAGCTGAACAGATATAAATGTGGAGCTGCTTAAATATTTATTTCAACTAATATAAAAAAGTTATAATGATCCCATTACTATTTGGCCAATTCTTACTCATTTTTGTGCCATGGAAAACCAGGTTGCCATTACAGTTCCCACAAGGATTGCCACACAGTATATTCTCTGACCCTATATTATTACATGCAGTATTCAACCATCATTATATGCGGTATTCAATCACCGCATGCATCACTGAGTACATATAGCTACTAAATCTATCCATAGTTATAGTCAGGGTTGGATTGGCCATAGACCTTACACAAAAATTTCCTGGTGGGCTCATGCCAAGGGGGCTGCCAAGGCCCTCCTCACGGCCGGCCAGTGGAAGTTTTTGGGGATGTATGTTGTGCTGCTGGCAGTATTTTGTTATGGACTGTGGTATTTGGCTCTGTTGGGGTGGTATAATGTGACAACCAGTAAACACATCAACCCTGGCCCTGCCTTCCATCAATTTGGACCCACTACAAAATGGGGCCACTTTTAGTAATTTTTTTCATGGCCACTTCAAGTTCCTAGCCCACCCCTGGTTATAGTTTAATTACTTAGATGTTATTAATTTGATTCATTAAATAAAAAATAATAATAAGGGTCATGTGGTGTCACTTGGTGATTTTGGGCACGACATGTGACTGCAGAATCACAAAATGATCTGCTGGATTTTTGGCGATTCTGGGGTCGCTGCAAATCTGTGAGTCGCGCTGTGACCCCATTCATTCCAATGATTGGCCTCCTACACTGAGATACTTGGGCACGACATGTTTTGCACCCAAAAATCCAGTGTAGCCAAACCCTAATAATAAATAAATACATATATGAAACAATATTAAAAAAATGCCATTTTGAAATTAGTTTCTCACATTTGTGTGTCCAGGATGTAAATAATTCCAGGTACATAATAATATTACCATTATTGGTTATACACCACTAGTAGAGTCCTAGGCTACGATATGCTCTGCACCGCTACAGCTAGGCTCTCTCTAATTAAGAGCATAGCATCACGTTTCTATTAGAAATAAACTTGTGCTGACCATAAAAAGGCCCGATAATGATGCTCCCATTTCATGGGATATTACACCATAATGATAATATCCCTCCCATTTGCATCAGATCTTCCAAAGGACTTAAGGAAATTAGCTTCCCCGCCACACAGAGTAGGTAATTTATGGGAGAAAAGAGGAACCAGAAGAGGTAGCGTAGTTAGAAATTACCATTGCCCTGGTGGTAGGCAGGGAGTACGAGCGCTCGAGCCCTTTGATATGAGAAGAATATATATAGATACATCTGAAAAAACTTGTATGTTTGAATGGAATGTAAAGTGATGCCTTTGTGCTCCTGTACTATGAATTTCTTTCTGCCAACCTGAGCTGAAAGAAGCTAGAAAAGTCTACGTATTTTACTTTCAGAGTTAATGGGAATAAAATACCTCAGTGGATGAGTGCAGATGTGTTTGATACAAATAGTCATTTTCCTATTTGCTGCCTCATTGAGCATGATGAATGATTGGAGTCAGAGAAGCGGTGTGATAAATGGCAGCACCTTGGCTCCATTGCATGGCCTATTGATTCCCTTTCTTTATTACTCCTACAACCCAGCTGCTTGCTTTGCCCTCCCCACAGCCATGGGGGGAGCGATTGCTTCCTAGAAACTCAATTTATGAATAAGGGTGGATGTTGAATTTTAGCTAAAACCCCCATATATTTTTTATGCATCAGCTTTTGTTGTTATTCAACAATATGTTATAATTAAGATATTTAAAAAAATTATAATCTTTTAATCAAGCTGCGCCCAAATTCCTTGAAATAAACCGAGCCTCATTTATTAAAGCCGAATTCCTATAATCAAAGCAGGAGATCGGGTTGTGCACAGTTAGAATAAAACAAATGCATTAGTGTAGCTTTAAATCTAGCTTCGAACATTTTCTACCATTACAACCTGTGTTATGGAGGAGACAAGTTGCAGCAAGGTCTAATGCTTATCTGATTGGGTACGAAGATAAGCCAGAAATTTTTTGTCATATTAACTTTCATCTGTGCATAAAATACAGCCAGGCATTGCTGGAGTTATGTGGTACACCAGTCTTTAATAGTTTCTCTGATATTGAGAATAAGTATATTTTAGCGGCATCTCAATTTCCCCCCTTTCTTCATATATTCTAATAACGGTGTAGTCAGTGTTTCACAGCCTCCCATATATCAGGAGAACACGTTCTAAGTGGCTGTGATATGGAGAGAGGCCATGCGGCAGTACTTCTAAAAAGAGCCTTATTGAATAAAATTCAAGTTAAATAAATTCCAGTACAGCCGCTACCGTGGTATTTGCTTAAAGCGTCCCCTAGCCGCTTCAAAATTGACATGCATGTTGCAATATAAAAACAAACTGACTATGACCATGCACATCCGACCATTTAAAGCTTCATTTCCATAGAGAACAGCTGCACAAAAGAAAATAACTCAGGAACTCTCAGGAATAACAGTGGAGATTATTGGCTCGGGCTGGCAGGCAGCGTCTGACATTGTGACTGTAGCATTGACTTTGGGAAATTAGCAAATGCTGATTGGGTTTTTCACACCAGTTATAGTGGATATTGAGAACTGGAGGGAGAACTGGATGAAGAGCACTTTAAGTACCAGCAGTTTGGGATTTCTGCAACACATATTCATTGCCTGCTTCTAGGTTACTCTTTACTGTCACACTTTTCGTTCATTAAAGCGGATTAAAACAGGTCGTCCAGCTTCACTTAACCATGAAATGCAACATGTGTTGCTAGGGAAAGCTGGGTCTTGCCAAACAGTTACATATGGAAGGAAGGTGGTCCTTGGATGGGCAGGGTCTGTTGAAGAAGACTGAGTCTTAGAGGTGGGTCCTGAGCAGAGAACCCACCTCTGTGATGTACATTTGTTCTCATATGGATAAGGGTTGTTTCATGAAACAACCCCTTTAAGGGCCTAATGGGATTTTACAGCACTTAAATATTGATGGTCTATCTTGAGGGTATCAGATCGGTGGGGGTCCCACACCAAGCACCCAACTGATATACTGAAAACACAGTGGACGGAGCTGGAAGCAAAAGGTTCCTTCAGTTTAATTGAATTCCATTTAATTTTGTCCCTACAGGGTACTACATCTCAGTGAATGGGAGCTGAGCTGCAGTATGCCAGTGCCTATAGGGGCATTATAATTACTGGGGGCACAATAGAGAGGTAGTATTATTGCTGGAGGCACCTTAGATGGCATTATTAGTACTAGGAGCACTATATGGACATTATTATTACTGGATCACTATAGAAGGACTTTATGATTACTTTATGATTATGATTTTTTGGCAGTATAATACTGGGGGGCATTGGGAAGCAGAGCTGGCACAGTATTAGAGTGGCAGCAGAATGACCTTGTTGGGACACCCGGATGGGGACTTTTTGTTGGGAATATTTTGTGCTGCAATGTGGTATTTGGTTCTACTGGGCAGGGGCGTCGCTAAGTTAAAACATTCGGGGCCTGGGCCCCGGATGTTTTGTCCCACGCCCCGAATGTCCTGCCTGCCTGCTAGATACAACTGTATTGCCGTACACAGAACGGCAATACAATTGAATCTTACACTGGGAAGAGGTGAAGGACCTGTGGTGACATCACAGGTCATGTGATCAGCAAAACAGGCTGTGATAGGATGACCTGGATGATGTCACCATCATGTGACCAGTGCAGGATTGGACCGGAGTGAAGAGGAGAAGGAGCCTAATGCTGATGTCTGTACAGGAGAGGTAAGTGAAGGGAGAGGCAGAGCAATGCTGGGAGTTGTAGTTATTTAACTGGGACTGTATGTTAGGGCTGAAGGGAGGGATGTTATTGACATGGAACTGTGTGCTTGAGGTGGCTGGGGAGGGAGTGATGTTATTTACATGGGACTGTATGTGGAAAGTGGATGGTGGGGGAGAATGATGTTTATGTAAATGGTACATAAGTACAGGACAGATCCGCACAAACGCAAGTGTAAAAGTAGCCTTAGGGGGTGATGTTTACATGGGATTGTGCGTTGGAGGCGGCTGGGGAGGAGGTGATGTTATTTACATGGGACTGTATGGTGGAGGGAGGATTATAACTGCAGGAGGCACTGCAGATCCAGGGGACATTAGACGTTCTTATTACTACTGGGGGCTCTATAGGAGGGTCTTATAGATCCGCCTTATTTCTACTAAGCGCACTATGGGGGCCTTATTACTACTGAGGGGTCTGTAGGGAGCTTTATTACCACTGGGGCAGCAATAGGGGGCCTTATTTCTACTGGGGACTCTGTGAGGGTATTATTAATATGGGAGGGCTCTTCTAATAATGGGGGCATTGTTGAGAAGCATTATCACGATTGGGGGCAGTGTTACTAATAAGGGCATTCTAGAAGGGAATTACTATTGGTGGGACTATGAGGAGCACTATTACTATGGGGGGCAGTAATGTATCTTTAGGATAGTATTTGGGGGTATTGGGGGGGGGGGTTGAGGTTTTGGCACAGCAAGCAGCAGGATAACACTGTGGGGACTCCAGTTGGGGGATAATAATAGAATGTGAGGAAGCTAAGATGTCTGTGTGTCACACTCTGCAGAGACGAGGCGGCTGAGAGAAGTGTCCGGACCGAGTGGAGAAAATGATGACAGAGAGGAGACGTCACCTAGAGGCCCTGGATGTGACAGGTAAGTGCTGCTGTATAGCAAGTACAGCATAGTGTGGGGGGGCGGAGGGGGGGCATATTTATTGGGGCTTGTGCCCTGGATCTTTTGAGACCCTAGCAACGCCCCTGCTACTGGGACATGTTTTGTGCTGCACTATGATATTAACCCTGCCTACTTTTTTTGGCCCCCTCTACTTGTGTTGGCCCTGCCTTCTGTCAGTTTGGACTGTCTAGACATGGGGTGACTTAAAGTTCCCAAAATGACCCTGGACAGAGGTCACGGATGGATGTCATATAGTGGAATCCATCACCCGTACGCTATTATGGCCTAAATTCCTACTTTCTTTATAGGATAGAATAGTTTAATCTACTGTGCTATTCCTTACCTTTTTTGTAGTATGTCGACATCTATCAGCCAGACGAAGGCCTAACGGGCACACTTATGGCCTTTATCTGAATAACGGAGCCTTATAGACATGTTTAACATGTACTTTTAAGCTTTTTTAATTAAATGATGATCTAATTAAAGAGTAACTGTTGTTTTTTCATTAAAGGGTTTCTACCACCAGATTTTGCCCTATTTAGCTGACTGACACTAGCGATGTGCTAGTGTCAGCAGTCCATAACAGTGTTCTTGCTTATCATCTGTCTGCTGCCGTTCACCTTAAAAACGTACTTTTATAGATATGCTAATGAGCCCCTAGGTGCTATGTGGGCGTCATTAGCACCTAGAGGGCTCCGTCCACTAACCATTTCAGCCGCCCATCGCGTCCCTCCAGCCCGCCCCGCTCCTGTTGATTGACGTGAAACTTCTCAGTATCTCGTACCAATTCCCGCGCCTGCGCAGTGCGCTTCTGTATTCTCCCGGCGCCGGCTTCCTCACTGCGCCTGCGCCAACTACGTTACAGTGAGGAAGCCGGCATCAGGAGCGCAGCATTCACTCACTGCGCCTGCGCCGAATACAGAAGTGCACGGCGCAGGCGCGGAAATTGGTACGAGATACTGAGAAGTTTCACGTCAATCAACAGGAGCAGGGCAGGCGGAGGGACGCAATGGGCAGCTGAAATGGTTAGTGGACGGAGCCCTCTAGGTGCTAATGACGCCCACATAGCACCTAGGGGCTCATTAGCATATCTATAAAAGTACGTTTTTAAGGTGAACGGCAGCAGACAGATGATAAGTAAGAACACTGTTATGGACTGCTGACACTAGCACATCGCTAGTGTCAGTGAGCTAAATAGGACCAAATCTGGTGGTAGAAACCCTTTAATGAATAGTGCAAGCAACTATAAGAAACTTTGTTATTTATCTCATCAAAGATAGATGCTTCCTTTTCTTATCAGGCCCCTCTCTTGCTCCCTCTCTCCCACCCACTAACTCTTAATTCACTGCTCAAATTTGTTTTCAGTGGGGCCAGGCTGTCTGCTCACTGGAGGACTGGATTACATAGAAGTCTATAGAGAGGGGAGGGGGAGGAGGAGAAGGGAAGGGCTGCTGCAGGCAGAGGCAGAGAGACTGACAGTGAGACTACTGCTAATTTGTAAGTAATTTACTGTCTAACTTCACTACTGAATTTATATCTAAACTACTTAGTTCTGTTGCATAATGTCCTCCATTACTGTTGCAGCTTTTGAGTATGTGCTACAGAGGACTAGGAAGCAGATTCTCCTGTTTCTCAGTGTGTCTATAAGCAGACATGATTCCATCTGGCCTCCGCCCGCTCGTTCATAAGAATACAGACAGATTACAGAGAGAAAAATGCCAGAAACAAGTCATATAATGACTGCATATATTGTTATTCCTTAGTTACACACACTGCACACTGCAGCTTATCCTGAAAAATTACCTGAAACAAGAGATACACTTTAATTTCTGTCCTTTCTCCTCAAACTCATGAAACTCGTATATTCGGCCTATTATGCCACATTAAAATCTATAAGAAGTTACTATGGCAGCTGATCAGACCTCCCCCTATTCCACAGATATGCCAAAAATCTCATTAGAATGTCCCTTTAACTTTGGATTTCACCCAGGGCGTGTCTAAGGGGTGTCTGACTGCACAGTGCGCAGTACCCTGGACTCCTGAAGGGAGCGCCAAATGGTCCAGGGACCCATTTACTGGGCCGATTCACCTGTTTTTTTCCGGGTGCCCCTGGACTCAGCTGTATCTGTGTCCACAGGACATGCCTCCACAGGACACGGATACAGTTGAATGCCATGGTGAAGCAGGTACCCATCACCTCTGTGTTGTGATAAACAGTCCTGCACTCTCCAGCATCAGGCACGATGCAGTGACACATTGTACCTGTTAGACAGTGTAGAAGGAGTGCACAGGCCGAGAATCGGAATGTTCACTCTCCAGCTCAGCAGGCATGATGGCCTTTTACTGTGTAGGGACACTAACGAGGCATTTTACTTTTTGGGGGCACTAAGGGTGAGCAGCACTACTGGGTAGGGGCAATAAGGGGGCAGCAATACTAGATGAGGGGACTAAGGGGGCCTTTTACTGTGTAGGGACACTAAGAGAGACATTATACTACTGTATGGAGGAACTAAGGTGGCATAACTACTGTATAGGGGCACTAAGGTGGCATAACTACTTTTTGGGGGCACTGAGGGGTATAATTATTATGAGGGGCACTAAGGGAAATAACTACTGTGTGTTGACACTATTGGGGCATAAATACTGTTTGAGGATACAACGTGGGCATTCTACTCTGAGGTGTCACTAAAAGGCATTTTCACTGTGGGGGCTTACTAAGGAGGCATTCTACTGTGAAGGGGACATTAAGGGGGCATTCAGCTGTTTGAGGGCACTAACATAGCATGCTTACTGTGAGGAAGCATAAGTACTGTGAAAGGGCAGGCACAGACTCGAGCTGCAACATTCTGCAGATTCCGATCTGGTCTCTTCTGGCCAGGCCTGCATCTGCAGAACATTGCAGGTGGCGTGAGAATGTCATTGCACCGCTTACATCACGGAAAAGTGCTGACTTACCAGGCAGGTAATCAGTAGTTCCCTGCCCCACCATCGAAGCAGGTAGCACATCTGTAGGGGCCACAGAAAATGAGGCACTAACTGACGATGTTTACCTACTGTTTCATATAAACTGCTTTTGTCTCCATTTTGGCTGCATGGTTCACTCAACATCAGCTAATACGCCAGGGAATTACGGAAATCACAGCAACAAAATACTGTAGAAATGTCAGACATAAATCCTACCTAAAGAATCTAAATTATTCATCTACAATATTACTCAACCAATACAAAAAAATGTCCAAAATGAAAACATCATTGGTCTCAGGTTTTCGCTGTTTCCCAGTAAGTAATATATTCCCCTCCAGATCAACTAACCACAATAGGTTAGGAATACCTGACCACCCAGTGATAAGCCTCTAATACCAATACATTCATCACATCCATAGTGCTTGACACATTAAGACATACCTGACAGAAGACGTTATGCTGTGACGAGTATTATACCATTGGATGATATCTCTGCCTTGGAAAATAGCAACAAGGGGATCAATCACATAAAAGAATATTAATTATGTGCAATATATTTCTTAATTCTTCCTATGGCACGCAGGAGTTTGGTGATTCATTATAGGTATTATGGTATCCTGCTCTCCATATCATGGTGCTCATGGAGGACGTGTTATAGTCATCCATTGTATAGAAAAATTCCACAGCACTCCAAAGTTGGTGCAATTAAAGGGGTTGTCTCACTTCACCAAATGGCATTTATCATGTAGACAATGTTAATACAAGGCATATTGATGTCCATATTGCCTCCTTTGCTGGCTTGATGCATTTTCCCATCACATTATACACTGTCCAGGGGTTACGACCACCCTGTAATCCAGCAGTGGTGGACGTGCTTGCACTATATAGGAAAAAGTGCTGGCCTCTCTGGTGGCTGAAACCATGGTAAGTGCCTTGTATTAACTTTCTCTATATGATAAATGGCATTTGCTGAAGTGAGACATCCCCTTTAACCCCTTAAGGACTCGGCCCTATTTCACCTTACGGACTTGGCAATTTTTTGCAAATCTGACCAGTGTCATTTTAAGTGCTGATAACTTTAAAACGCTTTGACTTATCCAGGCCATTCTGAGATAGTTTTTTCGTTACATATTGTACTTCATCACACTGGTAAAATGAAGTAAAAAAAAACTACATTTTTATTTATAAAAAGATACCAAATTTACCAAACATTTGTAAAAAATTTAGGCTTAGGAAGTTTAGAAGCAAATCTTGAAATTTTTCAGAAATTTTCAAAAACCCAATTTTTAGGGACCAGTTCAGGTCTGAAGTCACTTTGCGAGGCTTACATAATAGAAACCACAGAAAAATGACCCCATTCTAGAAACTACACCCCTCAAGGTATTCAAAACAGATTTTCCAAACTTTGTTAACCCTTTAGGTGTTCCACAAGAATTAATGGAAAATAGAGATACAATTTAGAAATTTCACTTTTTTGGGCAGATTTTCCATTTTATTAATATTTTTTCAGTTACAAAGCAAAGGTTAACAGCCAAACCAAACTCAATATTTATGGCCCTGATTCTGTAGTTTACAGAAACACCCAATATGTGGTCGTAAACTACTGTACGGGCACACGGCAGGGAGCAGAAGGAAAGGAATGGCATTTGGTTTTTGGAAGGCAGATTTTGCTGGACTGTTTTTTTTGACACCATGTCCCATTTGAAGCCCCCCGATGCACCCCTAGAGTAGAAACTCCATAAAAGTTACCCCATCTAAGAAACTACACCCCTCAAGGTATTCAAAACTGATTTTACAAAAGTCGTTAACCCTTTAGGTGTTCCACAAGAATTAATAGAAAATAGAGATATAATTTCAAAATTTAACTTTTTGGGCAGATTTTCCATATTAATATTTTTTTTCCAGTTACAAAGCAAGGGTTAACAGCCAAACCAAACTCAATATTTATGGCCCTGATTCTGTAGTTTATAGAAACACCCCATATGTGGTTGTAAACTACTGTACGGGCACACGGCAGGGCGCAGAAAGAAAGGAATGCCATAAGGTTTTTGGAAGGCAGATTTTTCTGGACTGTTTTTTTTCACACCATGTCCCATTTGAAGCCCCCTGATGCAACCCTAGAGTAGAAACTCCATAAAAGTGACCCCATCTAAGAAACTACACCCCTCAAGGTATTCAAAACAGATTTTACAAACGTCGTTAACCCTTTAGGTGTTCCACAAGAGTTATTGGCAAATGGAGATGAAATTTCAGAATGTCCATTTTTTGTCAAATTTTCCATTTTAATCCATTTTTCACAGTAACAAAGCAAGGGTTAACAGCCAAACAAAACTCAATATTTATGGCCCTGATTCTGTAGTTTACAGAAACACCCCATATGTGGTCGTAAACAGTTGTACCGGCACATGGCAGGGCGCAGAAAGAAAGGAATGCCATAAGGTTTTTGGAAGGCAGATTTTTCTGTTTTTTTTTTACACCATATCCCAATTGAAGCCCCCATGATGCACCCCCAGAGTAGAAACTCCAAAAAAGTGGCCCCATTTTAGAAACTATGGGATAGGGTGGCAGTATTGTTGGTACTAGTTTAGGGTACATATGATTTTTGGTTGCTCTATATTACACTTTTTGTGAGGCAAGATAACAAGAAATAGCTGTTTTGGCACCGTTTTTATTTTTTGTTATTTACAAAATTCATCTGACAGGTTAGATCATGTGATATTTTTATAGACCAGGTTGTCACAGATGCGGCGATACCTAATATGTATACTTTTTTTAATGTAAGTTTTACACAATGATTTCTTTTTTGAAGCAAAAAAAAACATGTTTTAGTGTTTCCATAGTCTGAGAGACATAATTTTTTCAGTTTTTGGGCGATTACTTGGGTAGGGTATGATTTTTGCGGGATGAGATGATGGTTTTATTGGCACTATTTTGAGGTGCGTGTGACTTTTTGATCGCTTGCTATTACACTTTTAGTGATGTAAGGTGACAAAAAAGGGTTTATTTAGCACAGTTTTTATTTTTTATTTTTTACAGTGTTCATCTGAGGGGTTAGGTCATGTGATATTTTTATATAGCCGGTCGATACGGACACGGCGATACCTAATTTGTATACTTTTTTTATTTATGTAAGTTTCACACAATAATATCATTTTTGAAACAAAAAAAAAATCATGTTTTAGTGTCTCCATATTCTGAGAGCCATAGTTTTTTCAGTTTTTGGGCAATTATCTTAGGTAGGGTCTCATTTTTTGCGGGATGAGATGACGGTTTGATTGGCACTATTTTGGGGTGCATATGACTTTTTGATCGCTTGCTATTACACTTTTTGTGATGTAAGGTGACAAAAAATGGTTTATTTAGCACAGTTTTTATTTTTTTACGGTGTTCATCTGAGGGGTTAGGTCATGTGATATTTTTATAGAGCCGGTCGATACGAACGTGGCGATACAAAATATGTATACTTTTTTTTAAGTTTATGTAAGTTTTACACAATAACAGCTTTTTTAAAACAAAAAAAATGATGTTTTAAGTGTCTCCATATTCTGAGCCATAGTTTTTTTTTTTTGGGCGATTGTCTCAGGTACTATTTTGGTGGGCAAACGCCTTTTTGATCGCTTGCTGTTGTACTTTTTGTGATGTAAGGTGACAAAAAAATTGTTTATTTAGCACAGTTTTTATTTTTTATTTTTTACGGTGTTCATCTGAGGGGTTCGGTCATGTGATATTTTTATAGAGCCGGTCGATACGGACGCCGCGATACCTAATATGTATACTTTTTTTCCCCCTATTTTTTACCAATTTTTTTTAACTTTATTTGGGGAAAATGACGTTTTTGTTTATTTTTACTTGAAACTTTTAATTTTTTGGAGGGAAAACTTTATTTTTTCAACTTTTTGGGGGGGACCCGATGGCACGCCCGATCACCGCCGCAAACCGATGAATTGACCTGCGGTTTGCAGCGATCGCCGATACGGGGGGGGGGTCACATGACCCTCCCCTGGCGTTGTGACAGGATGCCCGCTATGATTTCAGCGGGCATCCTGTCACAATTAACCCCCGCCGTGCTGCAAAGTCCTTAAGGACTAGGCAAACATGGCGTACCGGTACATCCTAAGTCCCTAAGGGGTTAAGTGTAAACTTTATAATAATCCAGGCTAAGTCAGTATTTTATCATAACATAGATCAGTGTTTCCCAACCAGTGTGCCTCCAGCTGTTGCAAAACTACAATTCCCAGCATGCCCGCACAGCCAAAGGCTGTCCAGGCATGCTGGGAGTTGTAGTTTTGCAACAGCTGGAGGCACACTGGTTGGGAAACACTGACATAGATGAAGCTGTAAGGTTTGTTCTGAACAATTAGGCTATATGTGACCTTCTTTAACAGTTCATCATGTAGCATAAGTCGATAGAAGGGGAGAAACCTTTGGTGGTTCATTTGACTGCCAAGATGCGGGCTATGGGGGTATTAAAGAAATATGTCACCAGGAAATTCACTGATAAACCAAGCACAATGTCTTGTAGGGCTGGCTCAGCTGAATGTAATGATACTTTTCACTTAGCGATCAGTTGCTTCATTCTGGAGAAAAAGTACTTTTAATCCATATGCGTATAAGTAGTTAAGTGCACTGCGGGCGGGCCCGAGGCACTCTGCGCACCCCTGCTAATTCTGCTTCCTCTGTCAGCCCCTTCCTCTACTTCTTGATTGACAGGGAGAAGTGAGTATATGCAGGAGCCTTGCAAACATTGCGGCTGGCAGAGGAAGCAGGAGGAGCAATGGTGCACAGAATACATTGGGCCTGCTTTCAGTGCACTTAACTGCTCATTTGCATATGGATTAAAAGTACTTTTTCTTTTGGAATGAAGCAATGGATCCCAAAATAAAAGGTATCATTACACTCAGCTGAGCTAGCTCTACAAGAAATTGTGCTTGGTTTAATAGGGAATATTTCCTGGTGATAAATTCCCCCTACAAAGTTAACAGCAATAAATGTGTTTACAGCTAGTCTTCAATATTACACCATTTTTTTATATTATTTTTGAAGTCTAGTATCATTGAATTATTAACCTGAATGCTGTTTGTATGTATCCGGGCACTGTAATGTACACACTATTTATGGGGATGTTTTCTGACTTTGTTTATCTAGGAATTATTGGCAACTATTCATTGAGTGTATGACACTATTTATCTTAAAGGGGTTGTCTCACTTCAGTAAATAGCATTTATCATGTAGAGAAAGTTAATGCAAAGCACTTACTAATGTATTGTAGTTGTTTGCCGGCAGCAGATCATGATTAGACAGCATGATCTGCCGCCAGCAAACAATGATTTTTAAGCATGCTTAGAAATCACAATTGCCAGATGAACGAGATTTTGCTAATTCATCAGCTAATCGGCAGCAGTATAAGACTGCTCTAATGAGCGTTTCTGTGAACACCCGTTAACAATGAACTGGCAGAGAATCAGCGAGTGTAATACAGGCTTTACACAGAGAATGCTATCAATCACTGATAACACCTCCTCTGTGTACAGCTATCAGTGACTGACATCTATCTCTATATACACACTTATACAGAGAATGCTACCAATCACTGATAACATCTCCCGTGTTCAACTATCACTGACTGACAGCTGTCTTTGTATACACACTTACAGATAGAATGCTATCAATCACTGATAACACCTCCCCGTGTACAGCTATCAGTGACTGAAAGATATTTCTGTATACACACTTACACAGAGAATACTATCAACCACTGATAACATCTCCCCCGTGTACAGATATCAGTGACTGACAGATATCTCTGTATACACACTCACACAGAGAATACTATCAATCACTGATAACACCTCCCCTGTGTACAGCTATCAGTGACTGACATCTATGTCTGTATACACAGTTACAAAGAGAATGCTATCAATCACTAATAACACCTCCCTGTGTACAGCTATCAGTGACTGACAGCTATCTATGTATACACATTTACACAGAGAATGCTATCAATCACTGATAACACCTCCCTGTGTACAACTATCAGTGACTGAAAGATATCTCTGTATACACACTCACACAGAGAATACTATCAATCACTGATAACACCTCCCCTGTGTACAGCTATCAGTGACTGACATCTATGTCTGTATACACAGTTACAAAGAGAATGCTATCAATCACTAATAACACCTCCCTGTTTACAGCTATCAGTGACTGACAGCTATCTATGTATCATACTTACACAGAGAATGCTACCAATCACTGATAACACCTCCCCGTGTACAGCTATCAGTGACTGACATGTATCTCTGTATACACACTTACACAGAGAATGTTATGAACCACTGATAACACCTACCCCCTATACAGCTATCAGTGACTGACAGCTATCTCTGTATACACAATTACACAGGGAATGCTACCAATCACTGATAACACCTCCTCGTATACAGCTATCAGTGACATGTGTCAGGCCCATCTACAGGCGTCAAGGTGGCTTTTGCAGATGGGTACCTAACACTAACAGAACTGCCTCTCCTGGGCCTAACCTAAGCGTACAGGTTAGGTACCCATTTGTAGACGCCACTCTGCTATTACATACCAGCGATCTCCTCCACAGTATGCGGAGGTGCAATCGCTAATGCCATTGCTCATCCGTATGCTGATTAGTTGTAGTTGCACGATCTGCAGACGGCAAACAATTATTTTTAAAGCGAATGTGTCATCAGAAAATAACCTATTGTTTAAATCACATATGTTTAACATATTTTAAAGTATTTTTGGTGGTTATTTTTAATTCTCCATTTAAATATCTCAATTTAAACAAAACCACAAAATGCTGCAGTTTTCACACTGGCCACTAAGCCTAATAATTGGCGCCACTTCTTGGTCCGTATAGATCACTTTACTGCAGTTATCTGCTTATCTGTCATTCTAATCCTGCCTGTAATGATATCACATCTGTATATAGATAAGACAGGATCCACCATTTACAATAGGTGATAATCAGAGCTTATCTGTTCTTTCCTTGTACAATGACCTCTGCACAGGTCACAGAGCATGCCTAGAAAACTCTCCCATTGAAGTCAAGGATGTCCCCTCCTGTCCATTGTGTTTATAAACCATGGAGCTGCTGTAAAGCAATTTTTTTTAATGCCGTGTAAATACTTTTAAGAACTGATCAGGCAAATGGCCGCTCCGTAATCATGTTCAAATTAAAAAAAAATCTACAATCAGAAAATAAAATCAGTTTAGAAAAAAAGTGTTGCTATCTGGTTTTAACTGTGAGATAAAATGTTTGGTGACACATTTCCTTTAAGCCTGCTGCAGAAGCCCGCTACTATTACATGCAGTGATCTCCTCCACAGTATGGGGAGAAGTGATCACTAATGCCATTACTTGTCCCCATACAAAATCATTATTAGTCGGCAGCAGGCCGTGATTAGATGGCATAATCTGCCACTGGCAAATAATAATTTTTAATTCTGCTTAAAAACTGTGATTGTCCGATGAACGAGTGTTCATTAGGTAATCGACGGCAGTATTACACAAGAAGATCATCGCTAACGAGCATTAATGGTGTAATACAGCCTATACACAGAGTATGCCATCAATCACTGATAAGATGGCCCTTGGTAACAGTTGAATCAGAAATAGCACAGATATAAATGTATAAATTACAAGTTATACTGAACCTTTTCCCACAAAAACACATCAATGTGCTCAGCTCCTCCTGCTCTATAACACACTGTCTGCAGATTGCACTTTGTTTTGTGGTGACGGGTCATCATTATCCATTACTGGATAACTCCTTTAGCATATTTTAGGCCTAGTTGCCAGTGTGAAAATGGATGGATTATATACCATTTTTTAATATAGACAGGGGCAGGAGAATATAAAAAGTACTCAAAAATTGTCTGTTTAAGGGCTCTTTCACACTTGCGTTTTTGTCTTCCGGCATAGAGTTCCGTCATCGGGGCTCTATGCCGGAAGAATCCTGATCAGGATTATCCTAATGCATTCTGAATGGAGTGAAATCTGTTTGGATGCATCAGGATGTCTTCAGTTCCGGAACGTTTTTTTGCTCCGGTCAAAAATCCTGAAGACTTGCCGCAAGGCCGGATCCGGAATGAATGCCCATTGAAAGGCATTGATCCGGATCCGGCCTTAAGCTAAACGTCATTTCGGTGCATTGCCGGATCCGACGTTTAGCTTTTTTAGAGTGGTTACCATGGCTGCCAGGACGCTAAAGTCCTGGCAGCCATGGTAAAGTGTAGCGGGGAGCGGGGGAGCAGCATACTTACCGTCCGTGCGGCTCCCGGGGCGCTCCAGAGTGACGTCAGGGCGCCCCACGCACATGGATGACGTGATCGCATGGCACGTCATCCATGCGCATGGGGCGCTCTGACGTCACTCTGGAGCACCCCGGGAGCCGCGCGGACTGTAAGCATACCGCTCCCCCGCTCCCCACTCCTACTATGGCAACCAGGACTTTAAAAGCGTCCTGGGTGCCATAGTAACACTGAAAGCATTTTGAAGACGGATCCGTCTTCAAATGCTTTCAGTACACTTGCGTTTTTCCGGATCCGGCGTGTAATTCCGGCAAGTGGAGTACACGCCGGATCCGGACAACGCAAGTGTGAAAGAGGCCTAACAGGTTGCCGACCGAGGACGAGAATGCTTGTCCTAACTGGTCGGTGCTTAATGCCTTAGGATGAGCATTCTCTTCCTAGGGTTAACCGGCTGCCCCACACACGTTGCCACGATCAGCAGCAGGGGCCGAGCTGTATCTGCCATCATCGGTGAAAACACAGATGCCGGCGGATTAACCCCCTGTATTCCGCAGTCGCGCAGCTTGTACATCCCCTTGTATGGGTCCCCATGCTGCGGTGATGGGGACCCGATGGTTGCTATGGCAGCCCTGATGCCTTGCACAGGCATCGGGACTGCCAGCTACGAAAGCCCAAGAGATCTATCCCCAGGGCTAAGTCTCCTAGGCAACTGTCAGCGTCTTACAGTGTAGTGTAAGGCACTAACAGTTCAATACAGCACAATACAGATGTATTGTGCGGTATTGAAACAGGGATCAGACCCTGAAATGTTGAAGTCCCATAGTGGGACAAATATAAAAAATAATAAAAGTGAAATAAAAGTGCTTTTAACAATAAAAAATTAAAATTAAGTTTCAATAAAAAAATCCCCTTTCCCATAAAGAGACATATAAAATTGTAAAAAAAAGAAAAAAAAAAAAAAAAAAAAAAACACACATATTAGGCATCGCCGCGTACGTAACAACCTGATCTCTGAAAATATCCCATGCTTCACCTCGCTGGTTAACACTGTAAAAAAAAAACTGTGCTAAAAAAAGCTATTTTTTGTCACCTTTTATCACAAAAAGTGTAATACCAAGCGATCAGAAAGTCATATGTACCCAAAAATAATACCAATCAAAACTTCATCTCATCTCGCAAAAAATGAGTCCCGACAATCAGCCAAAAAATTAAAAAAAAGATATGGCTTTCAGAAAATGGAGACATAAAAACATATTTTTTTTGTTTAAAAAATGCTTTTATTGTTTAAAACCAAAATATATTAAAAAAAAAACAGACATATTAAGTATCTCCATGTCCGTAACGACCTGTTCTATAAAAATATCACACGAGGTAACCTGTCTCGTGAACAAAAAATAAAATAAAAACTGTGGCAAAAAGCTTTTTTTTATCACCTTACATCTCAAAAAGTGTAATACCAAGCGATCAAAAAGCAGTATGTACCCAACAATAATACCAATCAAACCGTCATCTCATGCTGCAAAAAATGCGACCCTACATAAGTGAATCGGCCAAACAATAAAAAAGATATGGCTTTCAGAAAATGGAGACATAAAAACATAATTTATTTGTTTCAAAAATGCTTTGTTTAAAACCAAAAGATATTTAAAAAACAAACATATTAGGTATCGCCACATCCGTAACAGCCTGCTGTATAAAAATATCACATGAGCTAACCTGTCTAGTGAACACCAGAAAAAAATAAAAAATTGTACCAAAAAATAAAAAAATTTATCACCATACATCACAAAAAGTGTAAAATCAAATGATAAAAAAGTAGTATGTACCCAAAAATAGTACCAATCAAACTGTCATCTCATCCGGCAAAAAATGAGACTCCTAACTAAGACAATCGCCCAAAAAGAAAAAAAAAGATTTGGCTTACTGAAAATGGAGACATAAAAACATGATGATGTTTTTCTTTCAAAAATTGTGTGCTCTGCCATGTTTCCGTACAGCAGTTTATGACCACATGTGGGGTGTTTCTGTAAACTGCAGAATCAGGGCAATATATATTGAGTTTTATTTGGCTGTTAACCCTTGATGTGTTACAGGAAAAAATTTATTCAAATGGAGAATCTGCCAAAAAAGTGAAATTAAAAAAGGTAAAAAAGTTTGGAAAATCAGTTTTGAATAACTTGAGGGGTGTATTTTCTATGTAAGCCCCACAACGTGACTTTAGAATTGAAGTGGTCCTCAAAAAAGTGGGTTTTGGAATTTTTCTTAAAAATTTGCTTCTAAAATTCTAAGCCTTATAAGATCCTAAAAAATAAAATAAAATTTACAAAATGATGCAAACATGAAAGTGGACATATGGGGATTGTAAGGTAATAACTCTTTTATGATGTATCACTATATGCCTTAAAAGCAGAGAAATTAAAATTTAGAAGATTGCTAATACGGTATTTCCAAATTTTTTGTAAATTTGGAATTTTTTAATAAATAAAGGTTAATTATATAGACTAAAATGTTTCACTATCATGAAGTACAATGTATCGCGAGAAAACAATCTCAGAATTGCTTGGATATGTAAAAGCATTCCGAAGTTATCGCCACATAAAGGGACACATGTCAAGTTTCCAAAAAACGTCCGGGTCCTTAAGGTGAAAAATGGCAAGGTCCTTATGGTGTTAACATAAAACATAGATTTAAACAATATGGCGTTTTCTGATGACACATTCCCTTTAAGGTACGTTTTGCTTAAAAAAAACAGTAACTCAGACTGTTGGTTTACAATAGAACTCCCGGGTGGCTGGTGGCTTAAGGGGAAGAATGTGGATATACACTCACCTAAAGAATTATTAGGAACACCATACTTATACGGTGTTGAACCCCTTTTGCCTTCAGAACTGCCTTAATTCTACGTGGCATTGATTCAACTAGATGCTGATAGAATTCTTTAGAAATGTTGGCCCATATTGATAGAATAACATCTTGCAGTTGATGGAGATTTGAGGGCACGAAGCTCCCGTTCCACCACATCCCAAAGATGCTCTATTGGGTTGAGATCTGGTGACTGTGGGGGCCATTTTGGTACAGTGAACTCATTGTCATGTTCAAGAAACCAATTTGAAATGATTCGAGCTTTGGGACATGGTGCATTATCCTGCTGGAAGTAGCCATCAGAGGATGGGTACATGGTGGTCATGAAGGGATGGACATGGTCAGAAACAATGCTCAGGTAGCCCGTGGCATTTAAACGATGGCCAATTGGCACTGAGGGGCCTAAAGTGTGCCCAGAAAACATCCCCCACACCACCACCACCAGCCTGCACAGGGGTAACAAGGCATGATGGATAATATTCTCATTCTGTTTACGCCAAATTCGGACTCTACCATTTGAATGTCTCAACAGAAATCAAGACTCATCAGACCAGGCAACATTTTTCCAGTCTTCAACAGTCAAATTTTGGTGAGCTTGTGCAAATTGTAGCCTCTTTTTCCTATTTGTAGTGGAGATGAGTGGTACCCGGTGGGATCTTCTGCTGTTGTAGCCCATCCACCTCAAGGTTGTGCGTGTTATGGCTTCACAAATGCTTTGCTCCATACCTTGGTTGTAACGAATGGTTATTTCAGTCAACGTTGCTCTTCTATCAGCTGGAATCAGTCGGCCCATTCTCCTCTTACCTCTAGCATCAACAAGGCATTTTCGCCCACAGGACTGCCGCATACTGGATGTTTTTCCCTTTTCACACCATTCTTTGTAAACCCTAGAAATGGTTAAGCGTGAAAATCCCAGTAACTGAGTTTGTGAAATTCTCAGACCGGCCCGTCTGGCACCAGCAACCATGCCACGCTCAAAATTGCTTAAATCACCTTTCTTTCCCATTCTGACATTCAGTTTGGAGTTCAGGAGATTGTTTTGACCAGGACCACAACCCTACATGCATTGAAGCAACTGCCATGTGATTGGTTGACTAGATAATTGCATTAATGAGAAATAGAACAGGTGTTCCTAATAATTCTTTAGGTGAGTGTAATTATATATAGAGGCTGTTACCAGGAAATATGGTGCTGTGGGGGGCGACTGGGAATTTTAAGTGGCTCTGGAAAAAAAAACTAAAAGTGGCCCTATGTTGTAGATGAGTCCAAAATGACAGAAGGTGTTTCAATACAAGTCGGCAGGAACAACAGAAGCTACAAGAAGACAGGGACAACAGAAGTAAAATACTGCCCTATCACCATACTGAGGATGGTGATATTGTCGAATTCAGGAAGGCTCCTGCGGCTACTGGCCAGGTGCATATGTACCTGATGCTCCTAGCATTGTGAGCATGATATTATCATGTACCTGGCCAGCAACCGCAAGAAAGACTTGGCCAGCCCCCTGGGCATTGGCCCAACCGGAAATTTCCCTGTAGGGTCTATGGCCAATCTGCCCCTGTGGTTGGGACTTACACATAGGCAAACCTGTTTAGGTTGTCCTTTACATCATTTTTTAGTAGTGTAATGGAATAAACATACGCTTCACGAACAGCAATTGGTGATATAAGATATTGTAAAAGGTGTAACCCTACTTTATCTGGGCCTCTAAAGAGCACCTGTTAGCAGGATCAACCATATTAAACCAGGCATATTGCCTGTTAGGGCTGATCCTGCTGATCAAAATGATACCTTTCTTGTGAAAATCAGTTGCAGAATTTACAAGAAAAAAGACTTCTGTTCTTTATGTAAATAAGGGCTGCAGTGCACTGAGGAACAGAGCCTATGAATTCAGTGCACTTCTCAGCTTTCCAGTGCAGACACTTTTATAAGGAATAAGAGTTGTAAAAATACAGTGCCACACCTGTCCACAGGATGTGCATGGTATTGCAGCTTAGCAACATTCATTTAAATGGAGCTCAGCTGCAATACCAGACACAATCCATGGACTTTCGTGGTGTGGTTATGTTTTAGGAAGAAAATATGCATGTTTTATCTACTCATGTACATCCACTTTAATTCCCTAACCGCATCATACTAAATATCACAATGCAGTTAAGGGTTTACAATTACTTCAGCAAACAAAGATTTTAATTAGATCCCCATTACTTCATACATATAATATCAGAGGTGTTCTAATTTTAAATCTGATGTTAAGACTTTTATACCTCATCTCCTCATCTCTTCTATCTTCAATTTACTCATGAATCATTGACTATGCTTGGTGAAATCACCTTACTTTGACCTACTTTACTTCAACACCAACATATCCATATTAGAAAATGAGAATTCAATTATTTTTTCCTTCTTCTGTTCCTTCTATGTCCTCTCTAGTGTAACTCTGCCATTACATTCTTTAATTGTATAATGCTAATTATATCATTATTGTAGACCCACTGGGTTGTGAGCTCACGTGGCCCTAATTTGTATAACTATTTGGTATGCACTTGGCGTATATAGTTGTTAGGCTTGAAAAACAAATGGTTAAGGAGAAGAATATAAGATCTAATTAGGAAATAATTGACGTTTAGTTAGGACGTTTGCTAATTTTCCTAGGACTATAAAATGACATTAGGAATATAAGCCGCTATAGATGATTGGTCAAATGTATATACTGTGGTAGAACTGTAATGTAACGAGTTTTAAAGCTTGAAAGACACACTGGGGCAGATTTACTAATAGTGTCACACTTTGTACTGTCTAAGAATACGAATCACACTATTAACATTAAACAAATTTGCTATTCTGGTGCATGGTCCTTTGTAAATTTGGAGTATTGTAAATCCTCAGATTTACACTAGAGTTCCAAAAATTTTGTCCGTGTGTTAAAAAACTTTCTAAGCTAAGTTTGCACCACCTATAAGTTGGTGTAGTTTTACTCCAAAAATGCTCCAAAATTTTGACTCACGGGGCTGCATTTGTGCCACGTCCCTTTCTAGCAAAGCCATACCACCTTTCAGCGAAGTCACGCCCACTTGTTGGACAAGGCAGAAAAAGCTAAGAAAAGCGTGTAAAACGGTTAGTAAATGTGATGGAAAGCATGCAAAAACTGGTGCATTTTCATTAGTAAATCTGTCCCACTGCACGGAAAAAGGTGGGGAATACCTGAAACTAGGTAAGTGAGGGCTTGTTGATTGCACTTAGCAGATACCATACCGAAGTCTTTCTAATGATCATTTTACACCTAGGCCTGTAACCATGACAAGGGGGCATCCTCTATGTCTACAGGATTTACCTCCTACAGGTTTTACCAAAGCGATAGAAAGGGATTCTTTACTGTAAGAGCAGTGACACTATCAAACCCTCTGCCAGGGCCTGTTTTCACTTAAAAGTGAAAACATTACGAGTTTTGGGTACTATATTTCTACAGATGTGATTCACAGGGAAAATGAATCAGTTGACTCCCACCACATATATGTTTTTGCCTTCCTCTAGCTCTGTGATGACTAACCTCTGGCACTCCAGATGTGATAAAACTATGACTCTCAAAATGTACACTTACTTGTCTGTTGTCAGAACTCCATAGAAATTAATAGAGCATGCTGGGAGTCATAGTTTCACCACAGCTGGTGTGCTGGAGGTAAGCCATCATTGCTCTAGGTCAATACAATAAGATTATGAGTTGGACTTGATTAAACTGTGTCTGCTTTCAAACTAATCAACCAGTAACGATGTAACCTGTAGTACATACTTTTCTGCAACCCTCATGTGGGTCCTGCTACTCTGGTAACCTCTGAACTTCGTTGCAGTTTGGGTCTGTCTGGTTTACTTTGTACAGTGCTTCTCAAATTGAAGCAGGCCACACCATTGAGGTGACCCCCAATGGTTTGTGAGACCTAGTCATGGGGACAGTTTTTACAGAAGAGCTCATAAGCTATACAGTTCTTCCTGTGGCTGTAGAACTCTTTAGTTTGGCAAGATAATTGACTCATTTTGTGCTCATGTTAGTGTTCCACTGGGCTCGGTGGAGACAAAGGTAAATTGAGCAATATCTTACATTTAGGCATGATCTCTTTAACCATTGGTGGAAAAACCTGAGCATCACCAGTAGAAAATGTTTCAGAAGCCCTGTTCCAGGTGAAAAAAAAAGTAGGAAAAATATAAAGCTCAGGTGACAATAGGACACAAGCATAGTTGTCTGGCCTGGTCATCAAAAGAGGTTGAGGTCTAGTTATAATTAGAAGAGAGAATCGTATTTGACAAAACATTGGTCAGCAACAATTGGGGAGCGCAGTACTAAATCTGACAACAGGAACAATTTACCAGGCAGATGATCAGGAACTGTTAGAAAAATGCAGCACCAGACGGCAAGGCAGGAATATGGTCTGGAAAAATGTACTGAGGTCTCAAGAATATTTATACATAGTTATGGATCAACACATCAATAAAAAAGAATGGCTGCTTGGTTGCAGTGACTAGGTGTACAGGGGATTCTGCCCTTGCACTTGCTGGCCCTTTCTTTTGATGTAGGCTGTAGGGAGTATAAGGAGCTCAACTAGGTGCATATCATCACTCAGGTACAATGTACAGCATGTTGTACATCTCAGAGATGGAAACAGTCCATTCCCTACTTCATTAATGGGAAAATTGGCATGGGTACAGTCCCAAGCACATCACACACAGTCATTACTGATGAGACATCTGGTCTCCTATAACAATGTTAAGTGATTGTCCACTAACACCATTTTGTTATTTTCTTTTAAATACTTCACTGGTCCATACTATTTAATTTTATGATAGCTCTTTATAGCAGTCAGAGCTGTGTGTTTCTATTATAGAGCAGTGAATCCCCTGCATATAGTACTGTGATATAATTGTGGCTACCTGAACTCACCTCAATTGTAAGCCGAGGATATTTTAATACATTTTACCCAATAATAAACTCCTAAGCTAGTGGTACTTGCGTGTTAGGAGCTCTGTAACAGGAAAACAGAGCTCTGACTCCTAAAAAGATATAGTAAAATGTACTGTTACACCCTGTTGGATCTAAATATGACATGGTATTAAAAGGTGAACAGTTTGTGGACAACAAATAAGAATGGTAGACATTTATTAAGACTGACATTTTATGTGCCGGTCTGGCATTAGATGTGCCACAGTTATTAACAGGCACAATCTAGGCTGTCCATGCACCAGAGCTGAACAAAATTTCAGGTATGATTTGTAATAAATTCGTAATAAATGTGTTGGACCACCAAATTCTCACCTACTCTTTAGAAAAGTAGCATGCGTGGTGTAAAAGGGCAAAAAGTTATATATTTTTGCACAAAATGCAGCTTGCTACTCACTGTTAACTGTTTTGTGATAAATCTATTTTGTTATGTTTGTTCTACATCTGCACCAGACGCAAATTAAACGCTATGGACACCTTTTGGGCATTTTTATTATTATTGCATTATATTTATCTTGCACTAAAAATTATTTATCCAATTGGTCTTTATAGAAAAAAAGTTTCACTGCATCTGCCGATTGTTGCTTCTACTTCTCAGTGAAACACGTCAAAGAGCTACTCTGATGACACAATTTGTAGACCTTATCTCTACTTCCCTAACAGCTAATAAACACTCATTTAAGGAACTCTTTGCACGAGCCGATTGAGTAAGCAATTATAGGAAATGAACCTTTTGTTCCCAATACAGTGCTCTCACAAGATACAATGGCCTCAGGATACAATATTTTCAACATACAATGGTCTTTTGTGACCCATCGTAAGTTGAAACCAGACTCAACATACAATGCCCCAGACTCAGATCCATCCAATGAAGGCCACTTCTCTGGTAAAATAGCTGTATTACTTGCTAGTGAGGAGCTATTCCTGACTGTTATATGTAAGGACTTGTTTTATCTCTCTAAGTTATCTGCTTGTTTTTCTTAAACCTTCACTTTCTCTTATCTTGGATGACATTTTGGGGCTTTGGAACCAATTACTCAACTTACAATGGTTACACAGAACAATATGAACAATAATTTTAGTTCCCATATCACTGATTCTCCCAGCGACACCTTTACACAGGCCAATTGTCGGAAACAAACGTTTGTACAAAATATTCTTCCCAATAATCTGCCCAATAACCAGCCCAAGTAAAGATGCTTTAAAGGCCATGTACACCTTTGGGAGCAATGTTTTTTAACTGCTTGCCGACCGCCTAACGCAGGGATGCGTCCTGGCGGCGGTCGATTCATTCCTCCTTGACGCATCGGCGCGTCATCTCGCGAGATTTCCTGTAAACGCGCGCACACAGCCGCGCACGTTCACAGGATCGGCCGGTAAGCGAGTGGATCTACAGCCTGCCAGCGGCGATCGTTTTAACCCCTAACAGGTATATTAGACGCTGTTTTGATAACAGCATCTAATATACCTGCTACCTGGTCCTCTGGTGGTCCCTTTTGCTTGGATCGACCATCAGAGGACACAGGCAGCTCTGTAATAAGTAGCACCAAGCACCACACTACACTACACCCCCCCTGGTCACTTATTAACCCCTGATCACCCCATATAGACTCCCTGATCACCCCCTGTCATTGCTCACCCCCCTGTCATTGATCACCCCCCTGTAAGGCTCCATTCAGACGTCCGTATGTGTTTTACGGATCCACGCATCCATGGATCGGATCCGCAAAACACATACGGACGTCTGAATGGAGCCTTACAGGGGGGTGATCAATGACAGGGGGGTGATCACCCCATATAGACTCCCTGATCACCCCCTGTCATTGATCACCCCTCTGTCATTGATCACCCCCCTGTAAGGCTCCATTCAGACGTCCGTATGTGTTTTACGGATCCACGTATCCATGGATCGGATCCGCAAAACACATACGGACGTCTGAATGGAGCCTTACAGGGGGTGATCAATGACAGGGGGGTGATCACCCCATATAGACTCCCTGATCACCCCCCTGTCATTGATCACCCCCTGTAAGGCTCCATTCAGATGTCCGTATGTGTTTTGCGGATCCACGGATCGGATCCGCAAAACACATACGGACGTCTGAATGGAGCCTTACAGGGGGGTGATCAATGACAGAGGGGTGATCAATGACAGGGGGTGATCAGGGAGTCTATATGGGTTGATCACCCCCCTGTCATTGATCACCCCCCTGTAAGGCTCCATTCAGACTTTTTTTGGCACAAGTTAGCGGAATTTTTTTATTTTTTTTGTATTAATTTTTTCTTACAGAGTCTCATATTCCACTAATTTGTGTCAAAAAATAAAATCTCACATGAACTCACCATACCCCTCACGGAATCCAAATGCGTAAAATTTTTTAGACATTTATATTCCAGACTTCTTCTCACGCTTTAGGGCCCCTAAAATGCCAGGGCAGTATAAATACCCCACATGTGACCCCATTTTGGAAAGAAGACACCCCAAGGTATTCGCTGAGGGGCATATTGAGTCCATGAAAGATTGAAATGTTTGTCCCAAGTTAGCGGAAAGGGAGACTTTGTGAGAAAAAAAAAAGAACAATTTCCGCTAACTTGCCCCTCATTGAATACCTTGTGTGTCTTCTTTCCAAAATGGGGTCACATGTGGGGTATTTATACTGCCCTGGCATTTTAGGGGCCCTAAAGCGTGAGAAGAAGTCTGGGATCCAAATGTCTAAAAATGCCCTCCTAAAAGGAATTTGGGCCCCTTTGCGCATCTAGGCTGCAAAAAAGTGTCACACATGTGGTGTGGGGTGTCATTTTACATATACCCATGCTGGGTGAGATAAATATCTTGGTCAAATGACAACTTTGTATAAAAAAATGGGAAAAGTTGTCTTTTGCTGAGATATTTCTCTCACCCAGCATAGGTATATGTAAAAAAACACCCCAAAACACATTGCCCTACTTCTTCTGAGTACGGCGATACCAGATGTGTGACACTTTTTTGCAGCCTAGGTGGGCAAATGGGCCCACATTCCAAAGAGCATTTCCATTTTGGAAAGAAGACACCCCAAGGTATTCCGTGAGGGGCATGGCGAGTTCCTAGAATTTTTAATTTTTGGTCACAAGTTAGCGGAAAATTATGATTTTTTTTTTTTTCTTACAAAGTCTCATATTCCACAAACTTGTGACAAAAAATAAAAACTTCCATGAACTCACTATGCCCATCACAAAATACCTTGGGGTGTCTTCTTTCCAAAATGGGGTCACTTGTGGGGTAGTTATACTGCCCTGGCATTTTTAGGGGCCTAAATGCGTGCGAAGTAGTTTGAAATCAAAATCTGGAAAAAATGGCCTGTGAAATCCGAAAGATGCTCTTTGGAATGTGGGCCCCTTTGCCCACCTAGGCTGCAAAAAAGTGTCACACATGTGGTATCGCCGTACTCAGGAGAAGTTGGGGAATGTGTTTTGGTGTGTCATTTTACATATACCCATGCTGGGTGAGAGAAATATCTCGGCAAAAGACAACTTTTCCCATTTTTTTATACAAAGTTGGCATTTGACCAAGATATTTATCTCACCCAGCATGGGTATATGTAAAATGACACCCCAAAACACATTCCCCAACTTCTACTGAGTACGGCGATACCACATGTGTGACACTTTTTTGCAGAGTGGTCTGGTCGGGTGTTTAAGCTAGGGGGGCTAATATTGCAATATATATTAATATTGCATTGTACTCATTTTGAGCTAAAAATAATTTTTTCAATTGATCTTTCGGCACAAAGTAAAAGTAAAAAGCAGGATTCGCTCAGCTGTCAGTTAACCCTTTGTGACAGAACAGCTCAATATTAGTGAAATGCAATCATAATTTTTTTTCCCCTGAAGGTGTACATAGCCTTTAAGCTAAATTCTGATCAAAACTGATAAGAATTAGTTTAAATGAGTGTCTATGAGCTGTCAGGAGTAAAGAGATAAAGGCTACAGATGGAGCCATTGGAGCAGCTCTCTGATGGATTTCAGGGAGATAGAGAAGGAGCAGTGTGTAGATGCAGTGAAACTGAATACTATAGAGGACAAACTATTGAAAATGTTTAACAAAGACCTATTGGCAAAAATGATATTTAGCCCAAGATAAGTAGAACCCAATATAAAAAAATGCCCATCTCCCAAAAAGGTGTCCATAGCGTTTATATATAAAATATAAAATAATTAAGCTACAAATCCCTACTCATTAGCTTAGGCTACTTTCACACTTGCAGTAGCCTTTTCCAGCAGGCTATTCCGGTGGGGAAACAGCCTGCCGGATCCGTGCGAATGCAAGTCTACCATGCCAACAGAAGTCCGCTCCGGTCCTATTTACTATAATGGGGGCAGGCCGGGGGTCCGGCCGTAGCACTGCAAACATGCCTAGAGATGGCAGGAGAAAAACCGCAGCGTGCTGTAGTTTTATTCCGGCCGCATTTTTTGGCATGTTTGCCTCCAGCCCGCCCCCGTTATAGTGATTGGGTCAGAGTGGATTTCGGGTGGCATGGTGGACTTGCAGTAGCACGGATCCGGCAGGCTGTTTCCCTGCCTGAACAGCCTGACGGAAAAGGCTACCGCAAGTGTGAAAGTAGCCTTATACAGGATGTTTACACACCAAAGTCATTGCAGAGATTTCCATTCCATACATCCGAATGAGATTGTATCTGCAGTCAGATAAATAGGACAGGCACTGTAATTTCTGCAGCAAATCCGCCTCATGTTTCTTCAAATGACTAGGGTACTTGAAGCAAAGATCAGTATTCATCCTAACAGCAAACACTACAACAATAAACCCAAAAGTATAAGAAACAAACCCGTTCTACTAACTTTTCCCTTGTGCTTCTTTAATTTTTGTTTATAAAGCTTAATAATGCGTTGGTAACATTCAAGATGTCAGTAAATTGCCCTAATGGATTACCATAAGAAAATAAAGCATATAATATATGACATAAACAGGCTAGGTATAACAGCTCAGTCCGGTTTACAACACTATATACTATAAATGCATTTATTGATCTGAAAATCCAGCCTATTATCCACAAGTAAATTGAGATGATAGCCCGGCTAGAGATTAGTATATGTTATCAACCACATTCTCCTATTGCCTGGAATAAATTGAAATCTACCCAGCAGGGTTGGAAATGTTGCACTATGATGGTCCTGAAGAGAATAATGAGCTGACGCACCCCAGTGAAATGTAATTACACAGCACTCTTCTTCGAAGACCCATAAGGTGAAAGAAAGATGAATAGTGAAAGAAGAACTCGCTGACCCTTCAAAGTTTAATTTACTTTATGCATTCCCTCTGACTCCTCATCCTCTCTGCAAAGGTCATAATTTAGGCTACTTTGCTAGTGATAAATGATCTGTGTGGTTGTGTTATCACACGCACCAATTGATTTGTTGCAGCCAAAATATTTTTTCTATAGGAGTCTTTAAGTGGATCCCTGGGCTAGCAATAAAATCCTGTTTATAGATGCAGTGGAAGAGTCTGCAGTCTCCCCGGGTAGAGAGGAAACCATGTTAAACACCAGAAGGCAGGCCCTGATATTCTGATTACCCTTGAAAATAGAGAACATCTTTTAAAGATTCTAGTATTCGGGGAAGGTAATCAATTTGAGCAGGTCTCAATAGATCATCTGTTTTTGCCGCGGCACAGTATTGCTTTTTCAACCTTTCCAAAGCTGTATGACTCTTGTGACAAGTAAGCGTCACTTCGACAGATGACAAGTCTTGAAACTTTATCTCCCTTGATAAAAAAAAAGCTGACGGGGTTGTTAGGGCAATTTTCCCGCCTTTCCAGTGCCGAATCAGGCACCGGTTTTCGGGCATAGTTTATGCATTATGCATTAGGCCTGCCTTCAACTGACAGCCCCTCAGCCAACATCGACTTGAAAAGCAATGGTACTAATCAAACTAGACACATTTGAATGTCCAGACACACACACAGAGAAATTTACTAATCAAAAAGTGTATTTCCTAGGGCTGTCTCCAGAGAAATCCACTGGAAGAAATTGGAATAATTTATTAGCTTACAAGTTTTCGTTGACAGTTGGCCCGAGGCTATTTATCTCTGTAATAGAGAACGTCTCCAATGTGGCAAAATTGACCAAATCAAGCAGCTTTGATCAGAAAATGAATCTGGCAAGCCTGTCTGTCTCAGCGTCCCAGGAGTATGGCGGGAAACAAACAAAAAGATTTAACAAGTGGTCAATATGAGAAGGAGAGAGAAAGCAAATTTGTGACTTAGGGAAGATCCACAGGCAAATAAAAAGCCACAGAACGAATTATCTGACTAATTTGATAACATTCATTCCTTACCCTAATTCTAGGCGAAAACGTGCAGACCACAATAAAATTATTGGCCTTTAAATCTACAGACTAAACCCTGTTACAAAGTGGAGAGGATAAAAAAAGCTATATCTCTCCCTTTTCTCTCTATTTATCCTGGGTGATGGTGGAGTTCCTATTTTCTCATTTCATACCAGGAATTTTTTTTGTAGCTTAGTAAATTTTTTAGATAAGCATTATCAGTTTAGATTACCAGACATCACCAAGATGTGACAGAACTGAATTTATCATTATCCCTTTAGTGTTTGTGCTTTATGATCATGTTCTTAGAAGGTTAACCTGTCATCCCAAACCAAAACCAAATTGAAGGTTTTTCACAGGAAGGCAGATTTCACCCATAATAAATGTCCCTTTGGTGAACTTTGGTTCAGTAGAATGGTGTTCGGGTGTTGGTGGTAGCACAATTTGTGTTTAAGAGTAACTACCATTTAATTTATGTTTCACAAACGGATAGTACAAGCGAATATAAGAAACTTTGTAATATATCTCATTAGGGAAAGATGTTGATGCTTCCTTCTCCACTTATCAGACTCTTCTCCTGCCCCCTCTACTCTTCACTAACTCCAAGTTCACTGTTCAAATCTGCCTTCAGTAAAGCCAGGCTGCTTGCTTATTGAAGCATGAGATTATATAGAAGTCTATGGAGAGGGAAGTGGGAGGAAGAGGAGAAGGGAAGGGCTGTTGGAGACAGGCAGAAGCAGAGAGACTGACATGGAGCCTGCTGCTGGTTTGTAAAGAAAGAAACACACAAAAAATACTGTAAGCCTGCCAAAAAAACATTCCTGCGTCCACAAAGCTGTTGTAACACTAGCTTAGGTCCAGTTACGTAAAATTGGGCATGTAATTTATCAGTATGTACACTAAACAAGCCCAAATTGTTTTTAAAAAAATCTATTTTAGAGTAATACAATGTTATTGCCAAGGAAAAATAGCTAAAATATTAAACAAAAAACAAAGCATAATAAAAAAAAATTGAAACGGTAAAGCAAAAAATTAAAATGGTTGGTAGTCCTAAAATTATTGACTATAACCACAAAATTGAAAAGTGCTAAAACTGTAGAGGAAATGGTGCTTAGCTGATGCTGGTTCTGTCTCTTTTGCTCCCCCGCCGGCTCTGCAGATTGTCTGTCTTCCTATGTCAACATTCAATTAGACGAGGGTCAGGTGGCCGGTGCAGCCAATAACTGGCTGCAGCAGTGACATGTGCCCCATACATCATGTGACCCACTGACATGACACATGGGGGACACATCTTTGCTTTGGACAGTCATATGCTACAGCGACTACATGTCCCATGTCAACAAGCCGGGAGATTGGTGATCTGCAGAAGTGGCAGGGGAGTGAAGGAGCCAGAACCCAGCGGCAAGCATCAGCTAAGTATGATTTCCTCTACAGGACCAGCCATGTCTGCCAGAAAATTCCCTGGGGGTGAACAACCCTTTTAACTGTGCCTCATCCTGGAGACCTACATCACCCTGGTCTTCAACCAGTTCATATAATTACCTCTAAATAAATAACTAATGCCCTCTTCTTTAGCCGAATCTCACATAGAAGCAGTGGTTGGGGGACATCTGCAGTGCCCCTTCATGCCAGGTTCTAGCTGATCTCCAATATTTTATCTTCTGAAAGATCTCGTTAAGGTACAGAATAGCAAAGCCTTCTAATCTCTTCAGGACCAAAACTTGCATATGCACTATAATACATTTTTTATAGGCCAAATGCATTGAAGATAATGTATAGTTTTATATGTATTAATTTTAATCTTTCTAAGACATTGCTCAATTCTTTCATAGGCATGAGGAGGAATAGAGGATTTTAATTAATTTGGGGCCCCCATCAATCAGTGTATAGTATCGCTAGAAAGATGGTATCTTTGAGGAACACTGCTCATCTGGGCATTACATTGACAGCACAGTGATCCCTATAGGCCAGTGTTTCCCAACCAGTGTGCCTCCAGCTGTTGCAAAACTACAACTCCCAGCATGCCCGCACAGCCAAAGGCTGTCCAGGCATGCTGGGAGTTGTAGTTTTGCAACAGCTGGAGGCACACTGGTTGGGAAACACTGCTATAGGCAGCATGCAATGCTACATTTTCCCTGTGGGGGCACTGCAGGGGAATTGAGCACTTGCTGGCAGTAGCCGGACACCCTTTGATCAGCATACTTCAGAGACCTTTTTAACCAAAAGGACTGACCAAAATAGACAACACACCCCCTTTAAAATGGTTTACTGTAATTAAGAGCTTCATGCAACTGCTTTACTTCTTGTCTGCATATGTCCTTATACGCCTATATACATAGGTCCTATAAATCATAATTTATGTCCTATGCCTCAGTTATTACACGTACGACTGAATTATACAGTCATTGGGACATCCATCAGGCTCTTTGTTTGGTAACTTTGTTTTCAGATTCTCCTTTTTATTCGGCTGCAGTGGGTAATATATTTTCATCTGCCCTTGTTCATGTTGATTGGTGATTACTGCATCTCACATTTTCCCTAATATTTTTCAATCCATAATATTTTTCCATATTTATTCTGACACATTTCATTTTTTGGAACATAAATATGTAGAGAAAAAAGGTTCACCTAGTCCGCCACTGTCTGCAGGGTTGTAACATATTTTACAATGTCATCAAGATGTGATATTTTCATTGCAAAAGTTCTAGCATGAAAAAGGCAACTTCACGCTTAGTTATATGTCCTGTACTTGAGACGCAAGGAGAAGACATCTGGATTTAAACAAGGTTTACAGGATATCTATGGGTAGATTTTTCTCTATAAATTCCGTAGTATAGGTAAGTATATAAAACTTATGGAAAAAAAAATAATGTTATCAGGGTACAGTGCCATTTCCTTGTCTCCCAGCAGCCTGAAGGGCCCCTTTACTCTCTATAAACTTTCAGAAACCTTTTCTGTCCCCAAAAATCTATCTGCACTGCTATAATGCAAAAATATGGAGGAGAGGGGGCAGAAGGTCTCTCTCTCTGCTTGTTTGTCTGTGGGAAGACTCTTTATTGGCTGAGAGAACTGAGTACATAACTTTGTGATGTGTGACCAGTAGAAGAGGTTGGCCTATAAAAAATATTCCGTATTTTGCAAACCAGCTGGATCTGAATACTTTTGTAATTGTATGTAAATAAAAATTTAGTATGGCTACTGACTTAAAGGGAACCTGTCAGCGGCAAAAAACATCCCAAACCACAAGTAGTACCTTAAAGTATCCAGAAATGTGTTTCTAATAATCATTTTCTTCTTGCAATCAGATGCGGGTAAAAGCATGAAAAAACGTTCTTTTATCCCTTGCGCGTGCTATTTTCCACAGCCCATTCCCTGCCCCTTTGCCTGTGACTGACAGCGCTTATGCAGGAGAGTTCAGCTGGCTTTGCCGAACAGCCGGCTGTTAGTCACAGGCAAAAGGCCAGGAAAGGGAAGCTCTGCCATGTACTTAAAGAGGTTGTCTGGGCTACAGAAAACTACACCTTTCCGACGGAAATGTCTCCTTAAGGTAGATTTACAAAGACAGAATTTTGTCAATCTAAATTGATCCTATTGAAACCTGTCTACCATGAAATGTATATGACCCGCATAGAAATGGCAATCACAACTTTAAAGGCTATGTACACCGTAGGTGTAATATTTTTTATTATTGCATTGTATTCATTTTGAGCTAAAAATATTTTTTCAGTTGGTCTTTATTCTCTGTACAGCATTGAGATTCTCTAGTAGCATGCTGTCTGTTTTCACTCTGTTCTGTTAGGTAGCTCAGCTGAGGGCTCCTTATCTCTGATCTCTGACCTCCTAAACACTCATTATAGCTCAATTATTCTATTAATGATAAGATTGAGGCTTAAATAAGTGTTTAGGACCTTTTAGTAATTTAGAGGTAAGATTTATTAGATGACCAGCACAAAGTGAAAGTACGATTCACATAGCTAGACAAACTGTTTCACCCTTTGTGACAGAACGGCTGAATATTTTTTATAAAGACCAATTGAAAAAATTATTTTTAGCCCAAAATGGGTAAAATGCAATGATAAAAAAATTGTCCCTGAAGGTGTACATATCCTTTAACTATAGTTAACTAAAGGAAGGATCCATTATGGAAGTAGCAGTGCATTATTTTACTAAGCTGACACATTTTTTTGTGCTTGTAAATATTGCCCCAATTGTAACAATTGATCAGGTGTTCACAGCACATAATGGGACACTTGAACTACCATATTAAAAGGATTGTCTAGGTGTTTTTTTTTATTTAATAGATTTTTATAAAAAATTGACATTCAAAAAAATTTGTTTAAATCCATTTACATCAATCACATAATAACGACAACAAAAACCCCCACATTTTTAATTATACCAAAACTACATTTTTGTATAGCTTATTACCCCACCCATACCCATCCCATTCACTGTCGCTGGAACTGTATGATTAAACTGCCAATATAGGAAACCCATACCGTTACATGGTGAGGGGAACAAGACCTTACCCATATTTATTTATTTTTTTCATTTTTTCCATTATCTGTTCATATATGCTTATTTTATCACTCAGTGATTTCCACTCAAAGAAATCAGGAGATTTTTCTGAGCCCCATCGATTATACAAAAAAGGCTTTTAAGCAACTATCTTTAATTCGTGAGGGAATTGCGTCAGTAAATGATATTCCTAGTATTACTTGTTCTATATTGGGTTCCAGTTAATATTGAGCCGCCTACCTAGTTCTTCATAGATCTGAAACCAAAAATTCTATATGGACGGACAACTCCATAATAAATGACTGAGGCCAGCTTCATCCCCATGGCATCTCCGACACCTGTGATCTTTCTCCTAATAAATTTTAGAAAAAAAATAGGGGGAGTAGTATAGATGGTGAATTATTTTGAATTTAATTAATCTATATTTACAGGAGATAGATGCCTTCTTGATATTTTTATTAACTTTGCCCAAGTTGAGTGTGTTGGTGCAGCCCAATTCCTCCTCCCATTTAGCCTCACTGTTAAATTTTGTAATTGCTCCTTTGGCTTGGTGTAGGCCTGGTGTAAATTTGAGAGATGGTAGATCTAGTCCCATTGAATTTAAAACAAAAATCCCAAAATAAGTTTTCTTTAATGTTTAAAAGTGAAAGCGTGAAAAATTTGTACATATCTAAATTTATTTAAAGAGGACCTTTCACTAGTTTACAAACTAAAAACTAACTATATCAGTGGGCAGAGTGGCGCCCAGGGGTCCCCCTGCACTTACTAGTATGTCTGGGCACCGCTCCGTTCGCCCGGTATAGGCTCCGGTGTCTGCAGCTCCGTCTGTTGTACTGGACTGATTTTTTGTATTAGGCGTGTCCCTTGCTGCAGCGCTGGCCAATCGCAGCTAGATAGACCACTAGATAGACCACTATTTGTTGGGTGGCCTTATTATTGTGCTTACTGATATCCATCTCCAGACCGCTTACTTTTTTGGCTTGCAATTTCTCAGTATTAATGAATTTCACCCTCATTTTACCTATTTTGGCGAAATAAGTGCCCAGTAAAAAAAGAGAGCCTCCCAAACAAAATGGATATAGGTGGACCCAATATTTTGAGCCCAACATTCTGGAATCTCATTTTAAATACTTTCTTGCTCCTTTATCATTCGGATCCAGTGAGGATTTAATCTGAAGGGTTTTATGATTTTATGTCTTTGTGATTCCTCAATCGTAAGTAAGACTGGGGAGTGATCGGAAATGCCATTGGGTTCATACGTCATCTTTTTAATCCTATCTGGCCAGGGCTATGCTGTCCGATTCTGGACATGGCACTACAAGATCTGCTATAGCAGGAGAAGATGGATTTATCTCCATATAGAAAGCGCCAGACATCAGTTAATGCCATCTCCTGACAGATCCTGGACAACAATAGTGACTCCCAGATCCTCGACAATCTATTGGTAAGGGATGAAACTGTATCTCTTTACTTATCCATCATCGAATTGAAATCAGCCATCACCAGAACTGGGCTTTTATCCCTATTACAAACATATTCAGCTAATTTTGTCAAAACCAGTGAGGAGAAAGGAGGGGGGATATATACGAAGGCCAGAACGCATATCAAACCTTCCCATTGCCCATATAGAAAGATAAATCTTCCCTCCAGGGAAAAACAAGTATATAAACTCTTGAAAGATAGGGTATGTTATAAAAGCCTGTCTACTAATCCACATTCATTATTCCAAGGGCAATTGAATAATATCTTAGATCGGGCACAAGAAGAGAATGTCATCTCCAAAAAGTGAGGGAAACGTTGACAATACCACATCAAAGGATCCCTACATTTTATATTATACAAAAAATTCATAAGAACAGCGGGGATCCACCTGGGAGACCTATAGTAGCAGGTAACAATGGCCTATGCGAAAATATTAGCAATTTTATCGACCACCATTTAAAACAGTTAGCAGCAACTTTGCCATCTTTCATATAGGATACTTCTGTAGCACTGAATAGACTGGCAAATATCTAAATTGAATAAGGGATGTTAATTGTTACAGCGGATGTTGAGTCCCTATACACGAGCATTAGACATGAGGACGGTATAAGAGCAGTAGCCGGATTTCTCAAAAGTAATAATATGGAACCGAGTTTTAATGATCTGATTCTGGAATTATTGGATTTTGTATTAAAACATAATTTTTTCCTTTTTAAGGATAAATACTACCTGCAAATCTAAGGAGTGGCCACGGGGGCCACTTGTGCCCCATTCTATGCAAATGTATTCTTAGGGGCCTGGAAAAGAGAAATCTTCGATAATGAGAACATTCCAGAATCAATAAGGTACATAAGTGGATGAGATATATTGATGATGCTTTATTTGTGTGGGAAGGGACCGAAGAAGACCTGGAGGATTTTATAAAAATCCGGAACAGGAATGATCTAAATATTAAATTAACTTTTCAGGCTGCAAGAGAAATGAATTTTATGGATTTGAGGATTCAAGTGGGGGACCAAGCAAAATTGGAGACTGACATCTATAGAAAAGAAACAGCAGTGAACGCCCTTCTCCATGCGGAATCAGCGTACCCAAGATCGACAATCAATGGAATCCCCACTGGCCAGTTTTTAAGGTTAAAGAGAATATGTTCCAATGAACAACATTTTAAAAAACAGGTGGCTAATTTGAAATAACGATTTGAATCAAGGGGTTATAGTAACAGACAGATCAAAAAGGGAATCCGCAAGGCTAAACAGAAATCCAGAGAACAGTTGTTATGCCCTTATGTGATAATTAAAATGGCGTCAGACCAAGAGTAAAGATTTATAACAAACTACAACAAACAGTGGAATCAGATAAATGATATATTAAAGAAGCATTGGGAAATATTAAAAACTGACACTTCCCTGAGATGTGTCTTAGATAGACCATTGATGACCGCAAGGAGATCGAAAAATGTAAAAGATATCCTGGTTAATAGTTACTATATACCTGAAACCAAAGAAAAAACACGTGCACAAATAGCGGGCTCCTTTCCGTGTGGATCATGTAAGGCTTGCAAAAATTTTGAAAAATCTAAAAACTTTAGTGATGCAAAGAAGAAAACTTATGAGATCAGACAATATATCTTGTTTTCCTCCACAAGGGTAGTGTATTATGACACCTGTCCTTGCAAGAGAATTAAGAAAAAGGATTAGAGAACACGTGAGAGATATAGAGAAAACAAAAGATGAAGAAGATATCAATGGTTTGAAAACTATCCCCAAGCATTTTAACATTCATCATAATAGCAACCCTAATCTTCTACGTTTCAAAGCTATTGATATAGTGCATTTGGGGTCCAGAGGGGGTGATAAGGGCAAAAAACTGGCCCAGTTAGAAAGCAAGTGGATTTTTAGACTGGGCACAATTGCACCTAGAGGCCTCAATGAAAACCTAGGATTTAGCGCCTTTCTCTGAATAGTTAGCATTGTTTATCTGGGGGTTCTTTCTTTCTAGTGAAGGATGTGGGTTTTTTATTATTTTAATATTTATTAATAATATTTAATTATTTAATATTTATTCACCATTAACATATAAAATTATATGCACTGGTCACTTATAAGGTAAAAGATATTGATCATGGTTCACACAAAAAAATATTTTTTTATTATTATTACTATTTATATTAATAGATTGGTTAAATTTTGGTTTCAGCACAATTGCACTTTATATATTATTATAAATTTTATATGATTAGTGAAGCAATGAAGTTAGCACATTAGCACTTTATTAATAATGTCACCTAATATATCATATTTAATTAAAAAGTTCAATGCACTAGCACTTTAAGGGTATTAGTTTGTTTGGATGACCTAATCTATATTTATGTCCCTTCCCTACCCTTTTAATGCATATATGTCCTTATCCCACTCCCATGGCGAATATGAGTTACTGTCGTGAGCGCATGGCTGGTGCTGTGGTCATGGTGCTTCTGACTCGTCTCCAAGGAGAAGGGACGCCATGAACGGCAATCTGCGTTCTGTTCAGGACGTTGGATTGCCCTTCTCGGCGTGACGCTAAGGGAATGGGCGGAAATCACGTGTAGATGGCTGGCAGATACTGGCCATGCGCTATAGACATGGCGGCTTATTCATGTAGGTCACATGAGCGAGGGACCGCTCCCGGATTAGTCAGGTTTAGCCTTAAAACACTCCCCCGTATCCAGACAAGACTTTACTCCTGAAGAAGCTGGTACGCTAAACGCGTGTAGAGGGGAAGGCGCCACCTTAACTTTTTCACTCCTAAGAGGTAATGTCAGTTTAGCTTCACATTAAGCCTCATGCTCTGCCTTTAATGTTTTTTGCTCTATGGGTTAACGCTCCTATTATTCAGAGGACTATGCATTTATACCTAATAAGAGGACTCAGTGAGCACCAGAGAACATAGTCTAAGCATGTTATTTCCGTCATTAATGATGTAGCGATCAGAGCTTATGAACCATACAGATATTGCAGGACAGTATGTATCTAGTACACTGTCATTCTATGTATTTTTGCAGAGATTTGGTGGCACCTTATTATTGTCTCCCTACTATATGTTTTTGATGAGTTTTTGGATTATTTAAATAAAGAGTCATTTTTAAAGGGATATAATGTTACTCATTTGTTTTTCTTGGCTACAATATATTACAAGGAGATATCAGACAGGTTAGATAGCAAGGCGAAATAAAAATCTGAAGACTTTATAAACTTATGTAGGATGTACCATACATGTAATAGGCTAAGTTTTTAATGATGGTATATTATAGAGCAGGAGGAGCTGAGCAGATTGATATATAGTTTTGTGAAAAAAAAGCTCAGCTGTACAAGGGCGTGTTAATCAAAGTGCAGAGGGTGCAGCAGTTGCAGAGAGAGCAGAGCTCAACCTCATTGCTCCTAGAGGATCATTTGCATACATAAAAACATAATATTTATCTCAGCAGTGCAGGCAGGGCCGTCTTTACCAAGGGGCAAAAGGGGCAGCTGCCCCGGGCCCAGTTGCTCCTGGGGGGCCCAAGGCAGCTGCCTCTTGAGCCCTGCTAGCCACTGCTCCGGGTGTCAGGCTGTCAGCTTCACAGGGGGTGAGTCCCGGCATCGTACTGTGTTAGAGCTGTGAATGTGATCTAGGACCTTAATGACATCATCACCATGTGACCAATAACCTAGCAATATTACTGGTCACATGGCTATGAGGTCATCACAGGTCCTAGCAGGAGTGTTGCAGGTGAAGTTTGCCTTAAAGGGGTTCTGCACCTTCATTTAACTGATGATCTATCCTCTAGATAGATCTTCAGCTTCTGATCGGCGGGGTCGACACCCGGGACCCCCACCGATCAGCTCTTTGAGAAGGCAGCGGCGCTCCAGCAGCGCCGCGGCCTTCTCACTGTTTACCGCCGGGCCGCCCGCCCACTGACGTCACGACTTGTATCAACTAGAGTGGGCGCAGCTAAGCTCTGTTCACTTGAATGGAGCTTAGCCGCGCCCACTCTAGTTGATACAAGTCGTGACGTCAGTGGGCGGGCGGCCCGGCGGTAAATAGTGAGAAGGCAGCGGCGCTGCTGGAGCGCCGCTGCCTTCTCAAACAGCTGATCGGCGGGGGTCCTGGGTGTCGGACCCCCGCCGATCAGAAGCTGATGATCTATCCAGAGGATAGATCATCAGTTAAATGAAGGTGCAGAACCCCTTTAACTGTGGAGCTTTTTTTTGTGAAGATTATATCAGAAAAAGGTGACACTCAGGGGCTGTTATGCTAATATACTGTAAACTACTGTATAGTGGGGTGCTGTATACTGTGTGGGGCCTGTATACTGTGGGGGGATGTATACTGTGTGGGAATGTATACTGTGGGGGGCCTGTATACTGTATGGAGCTGTATACTGTGTGGTGGGCTGTATACTGTGTGGGGCCTGTATACTGTGGTGGGCTGTATACTGTGTGGGGCCTGTATACTGTGGGGGGGGGGGGCTGTATAGTGTGGGGGCATGTATAGTGTGGGGGGGGCTGTATAGTGTGTGAGGCCTGTATAGTGTGTGGGGGGCCTTTATAGTGTGTGGGGGGAGCCTGTATAGTGTGGGGGGCCTGTATACTGTGGATACTGTATATTGTGGAGTGCTATACTGCTGTACTGTATACTGTGGGGGGCTGTATACTGTGGGTGATGTATAGTGTGGAGTGTTATACTGCTGTACTGTATAGTGTGAGGTGTTGTATAGTGTGGGGTGCTGTATCATGTATAGTTTGGGGTGTTGTATACGGTGAGGTGCTATACTGCTCTACTGTATACTGTTGTATACTGTGGGGTGCTGTATACTGTGGGCTGCTATACTATATACTGTAGGGTACTGTATAGTGTGGGGTGCTGTATACTATATGGTGCTATACTGCATACTGTGGGTTGCTATATACTATAGGGTGCTATACTGCATACTGTGGGTGCTGGGGTGCACTGTAACGCTAGGGTGAGCCGAGCCCTGGTCTCCTTCCTGCAGAGCGGTGCCCACTTCCAGCCTGAGCCCAGCTGCCCAGAGCACTGATCCTGAGCCGCTGGAGTCTTCAGAACTGGAAGTATTTATAGTCATTCACTGTGTGTGTTGTGGTGGAGGGCGTGATTGCCTGCTAAGGTGTGGGGAGGCGGGATCCAGAGGGCCCAAGTAAATTTTTGCCCAGGGTCCAATCAATATTAAAGACGGCCCTGAGTGCAGGCACATATGAACATGGAACCAACATAGATGCCTTCCGCTACCAAGCACATAGGCAACAAGTCAGCCAGTTTCATAGGTACAGATCTGCTGACAGATGCCCTTTAAAGAGTTATACTAGTGTTGAGCGCGAATATTCGAATAGCGAATTTTAATCGCGAATATCGGCACTTCGAGAATTCACGAATATTTAGAATATGGCGCTCTATATTCGTAAAATCAAATATTCTATTTTTAACACCGTACACATTAGGTGATCATCCCTCCTATCTTCTATCTTGTGGGCCAATGAGAAGGCTTTGTCACAGCTTAGCAACATCCCTAGCAACCAATAGAAAAGTTGCCTGCCCCTTACTATATAAGAACCTCCCCAGCAGCTTTTTTCTAAAGTTTATTGCAGTTATGACAGAGACAGCAGTGTCATTGCTGTGCTCTGTGCTTTGTTGTATTAAATATATATATATATTTCTGATAGTTAGGGGGAGATAGTCAGTGTAGGTTAGATTGATCTATAGTGTAGCTGATAGGTTCTGCTGTCCATACATACATGCTACAGACATAGTGCTGTGATGTCACAAGTTGCACGTATTGCGAAAACATATGCTCATCATTAATTGCTGAAAATTCACAAGTGCAAATATATTGGAGCACTCTATCTGCATATAAAGCTATTCTAATGTTCTGCCGTGCCAACCATTTTCTCTAGTCTCACGCATTACGCGAATATTACATTGACGATTTTCGCAATCAAGAATATAAACTCGAATATATGACGAATATTCTACAAAATATTCGCAAAATATTGCGAATTTGAATATTGCCCCTGCCGCTCATCACTAAGTTATACCCATCTTAGACATTGTGGTATATTGCTAAGATGTCAGGTTCAGGTCTTACCTCTAGAACCTGCACCTATCTCCATGGTGCTCTCCATTCACTTCTATGGGAGTTCCAAAAATAGGTGAGTGAGTGTGCCTGGCTATTTTCGGATGTACCTTAGAGATGAATGAAGAGCTCAGATATTTATGACCAGAAGAACTGGTGGTCAATGTATGTGAACTCATTCAGAAGAATGTGGTTTCTAATCGGAGAAGATGACCCCAATGACCATGAACTGGCACAGTGGTGGTATAAATCATATAAGGAATCCCTCCTCTTGTGTCTACATTTTGTTTGTAGACATCTTGAAAAGAAAAATCTTGGATGGAAACAGTAGTATTTTAATGGGGAGAGCAGTATAATTTATTTGTGAACTTTGTCAGGTCTGTTTAAGAAAATAAAAAGGTCATCTTTTAATACGCCCTCCATTCCATCACCATTGCTCCTAATGACCACCTACTAGTGACATGCCGCTTTTGCAAGCGTGACCACCGAGGCCAGTGAATGGCAGCGGTCTTGTAACCAAGAATGGGTCCTAGTTGCTTTGCCAAAAAACTAACTGCAATTAAAGACCAGTGCAAGATAAATAGTACAATGTATATTTTCTGTAAAATGGTGTTCAAAAGTGGCCATATCTTTTATTCTTGTTGTTAAAAGTTATCCCCTATGCTCAAGATAGCACATAAATATTAGATATGGGGGTCCTACTGCTAGGACCCCCGTCAATCATAACTGGTATTCCTCGAAGCTCCCCAAAATGAACTGAGTAGGAGGTAATTTCAGGGCACTCCAAGGGGTATGGAGTACCCGTTCTCATGATCAGTGGGGGTCCTAGAACTAGGACCCCACCGATTTATAATAGTTATCCTGTAGAGTGTGGATAGCAGTCGGAATACCTCTTTAGGTCCCTATGGATAGTGCCATTTCATCCACTTTTGTTTTGTATCTTTACATGATTTGTTCTAGATTGCTGTCCATACATACATGCTACAGACATAGTGCTGTGATGTCACAAGTTGCACGTATTGCGAAAACATATGCTCATCATTAATTGCTGAAAATTCACAAGTGCAAATATATTGGAGCACTCTATCTGCATATAAAGCTATTCTAATGTTCTGCCGTGCCAACCATTTTCTCTAGTCTCACGCATTACGCGAATATTACATTGACGATTTTCGCAATCAAGAATATAAACTCGAATATATGACGAATATTCTACAAAATATTCGCAAAATATTGCGAATTTGAATATTGCCCCTGCCGCTCATCACTAAGTTATACCCATCTTAGACATTGTGGTATATTGCTAAGATGTCAGGTTCAGGTCTTACCTCTAGAACCTGCACCTATCTCCATGGTGCTCTCCATTCACTTCTATGGGAGTTCCAAAAATAGGTGAGTGAGTGTGCCTGGCTATTTTCGGATGTACCTTAGAGATGAATGAAGAGCTCAGATATTTATGACCAGAAGAACTGGTGGTCAATGTATGTGAACTCATTCAGAAGAATGTGGTTTCTAATCGGAGAAGATGACCCCAATGACCATGAACTGGCACAGTGGTGGTATAAATCATATAAGGAATCCCTCCTCTTGTGTCTACATTTTGTTTGTAGACATCTTGAAAAGAAAAATCTTGGATGGAAACAGTAGTATTTTAATGGGGAGAGCAGTATAATTTATTTGTGAACTTTGTCAGGTCTGTTTAAGAAAATAAAAAGGTCATCTTTTAATACGCCCTCCATTCCATCACCATTGCTCCTAATGACCACCTACTAGTGACATGCCGCTTTTGCAAGCGTGACCACCGAGGCCAGTGAATGGCAGCGGTCTTGTAACCAAGAATGGGTCCTAGTTGCTTTGCCAAAAAACTAACTGCAATTAAAGACCAGTGCAAGATAAATAGTACAATGTATATTTTCTGTAAAATGGTGTTCAAAAGTGGCCATATCTTTTATTCTTGTTGTTAAAAGTTATCCCCTATGCTCAAGATAGCACATAAATATTAGATATGGGGGTCCTACTGCTAGGACCCCCGTCAATCATAACTGGTATTCCTCGAAGCTCCCCAAAATGAACTGAGTAGGAGGTAATTTCAGGGCACTCCAAGGGGTATGGAGTACCCGTTCTCATGATCAGTGGGGGTCCTAGAACTAGGACCCCACCGATTTATAATAGTTATCCTGTAGAGTGTGGATAGCAGTCGGAATACCTCTTTAGGTCCCTATGGATAGTGCCATTTCATCCACTTTTGTTTTGTATCTTTACATGATTTGTTCTAGATTGAATTGTACTCTCCTATTACTCAGTGTAAAATGATATAGGTAGAGTACAATAATGTATACATGATGTGAATCCAAGCACCTCTAAAATAAGGATAAATTTGCACCAGAATAAAAAAAAAAGTTAAAAATAGTGATAATCACTGTGTAAGCCAAATGATCATATCCATCTGGGATGATGTATGTAACTGGCTATGGCCCACCATGGGCCATAGACACGATTTACAAGATGGGACCTCATTGACTTCAATGAGAGAATTTGTTAGGCCTGCTTTGTGACCTGTGCAGAGGTTATTGTAGAAGAAAGGGAATATATAAGCTGTGATATCACATTGTGAATTGAGCATCATATGGTATCTGTCTTTGTAATCCTACCTATGATAACAATGAAATGACTGCTGAAAGGTAATCTGTACAGGCGAATAAGTGTTGCCTATTATTAGACCTAGTGGCCAGTGTGAAAACTGCATGATATTTTTTAGAAGGGGTTTTGCGGATCTTCTATATTGATGGTTTATCCTCAGGATTTCCATGACTGCGACTGGCTGATTAGCTTTTTTGAAGAAGCCTCTTCCTAGGCCAGTTACATCACGTTCATCTGTCATATGGCCTGTGTGCAGCTCAGTCCCATTGAAGTGAATGTGCTGGTCTACAATACCAAGCATGTCCACTATGCAATGTATGGCACTGTGCTTGGTATGCTGCAAGAACTCTTCAAACAACCGATTGACAGGGGTGTCGGGAGTCAGACTCCCACCGATCACATATTGATGACCTGTCTTGAGGATAGGTCATCAATATAGAAGTCCTGCAAAACCCTTTTAAATATTGATATTGACAGGGAAAATTACAAATAACGTCACAAAAAATGCTTAGAAAATATGGAATTTATACTGATGACCTATCTAGAAGATAGGTCATCAGTATAAATTCCATATTTTTAAAGCATTTTTAAAAAATATGGAATTCATGATAGTGATATCAGATCGGCAGTGGTCCAACACCCAGGGCCCCCACCGATCAGCTGTTAGAAGAGGCTGTCGCTCTGTGAGTGCTGCGGCCCTTCCTAGGCCATGTCACATCACCGTACATTGGTCACATGGCCTCATTGCAGCTCAGCCCCATTCAAGTCAATGGGGTGGAACAGCAATACCAGACACAGCTGCTATACAGTGTACAGTGCTGTGCCTGGAAAGCTCCCGGGAGCTGGCTGTGTTCGCCAGAGCTTCTGTGAGTGCGGTGGCTCCCTACAACTGCTGATAGGTCATCATTATTAATTTCTGGATAACCCCTTTAACATAAAAACATTAATGAAACAATAGGTCATTTTCTGATGACACTTTCCCTTTAAGAATTAATAATTTGTAGACTGGGGTATAGGCTGTTGCAAGACACAATAACCATACAGAAGTTGTTTTCCCTGAGAATGAAGGCTCCATAGGTTTAACCCTGCTCTTTAGATGTGGTACAATGTCATTATTCTAGGAAACTGTGCACATTAAGAGCAAGGTCCAGCAACATTCTCCTCCTGCTGATTAAAAGCTTATGTGAAGGTCTATAAGGTACTCTCGGTTTTGCCGGTTTTCATTGTGAATCCCTCATCTCTTTTGCTTAGTATTTCTTTTAATATGACATCAAAGAGAAGCTTATGTTTTGTCCTATTCTTTGAAGAATTTCTCTCCAACTTTCTGCTGTTGGTCATTTACATTCATTATAATAGATTTTGTACAATACGCCCCATCCTCCGTGCTGTTACTCAAATCTCTATGGAAAGATAAAACAAATCTAAAGAATTGATGTTGCCTATGAAACAGATGTAATCATTGCCAGAATAAAAAAAAAACTCTGGTTCCCTATAAAAAGAAATAACTTTTTTTTTTTTTTTAAAGGTCTGGTAATAGAGCGGCTTTCTGCCTCACGGCGGCATGTACAAGTTATCCCTAATATACTGCTGTCTAGCTTTATCCAGATTTTATACTCGAATTTAATATTTTTGTAAGAAAATCATCTTGCCATATACCTTCAAAAGAGCACTTTACTGAGGTATTCTATGGTAACTTAGAAACATGACTTCTTGGGAATGATCCTCTATGCCCTATGCAGCAGTATATGGAGTGCCTGTAGGTTTCATTAATTAATTAAATCATTTATATCCAGATATAAAAGAAATCTGTCACCACGATTCTGGGCTATTATATGTAGCAATACATGAGCAGTCCAGATCACTATCTTTTATTTTCTTATTGCCCCCCTGTTCTCCCACTGTCAGTGCTCAAAGCTGCACTGAAATGCAGTCAGGACTGCTGTGCTAACATAACAGAGAGGACTCCTGTGCGCATGCACAGCAGTCCTGACGATATTTTTTAATGCAGCTCTGATCACTGAGAGAGGGGGGATGGGGGCAGTAAGAAAAATTGTGATCTGGACTCCTTCTCAGTAGTACTACTCATGTATTACTGCAGATAATAGTATAAGATCAAGGTGACAGATCCACATTAAAGCTTCCCATACAAGCCGTCAATTTCAGCTGGACCAACTGACCATCTAATGTGTTATTCTGACTTTGTTATATATCAGTAGAAAAAAGGGATGGGGCTGTTGAATTTGAACATGCTCAGTCCTTTTGTTCTCGGGGAGATAAACCATCGCTAGAGGGTGGGTTCAGGAGGAATAACTATTGACATTCAGTTGACAGCTGCCTAAAGTGTATGGCCAGATCAGGTGTAATGATTTGATTTGAACCTATTCTGTGTTTTGACCCACACATGATTTTGGCTCACAATAACTGATCAAAATAACTAAAGTGTGAACTCACCCTAACATTTGTGGGACAGTAGCAGAAATTTCCACAATAAATCCTCCCCATGTGAATACACATGAAGGGCCTTCTGTATCATAGGGCCATCCTTCCATGTATAGCTGTGTATGTCCTTAGGCTTCACATCAAAAATATACAAAATAAAAACAAAAGTATATATGGCATAGGCCAGTTTTTTCGCTCATAAAGAACCTACATTTATATGTGTTGATATCTCAAATTATATCAGATATGCCTATGAGCTTGGTATAATTATCACTGTATTACAGTTTTAAGGGGCTGTATGAAATTACAAAAAAAAAAATGTTTTCTAGTCTCATTAGAAATTAGCAAATTTCTTGAAATTAGTTTGTGTCCGATTCGAACAAATCAGTAATCAGATTCGATTTGAGAATGAATAAATTGGACCAGAATCAAAGTGCTTAGATTGCCGTGAAAAGTCCTGTATGACACTCTGAGGTCTTCTAGGATTGTATTTAACCCCTTTCTAGTTCTGTAACACCAAGACAGCATTAGTAATATCAAAGTGACAGGGACATATATGTCTATGGGTAAACAGATAGTAGCATATTGCAGTGTATTGTCAAATTTTATTTTTAAATCAAAGCAAGGTCCACAAATTTCACTTTTTGGTTGCAGATGCCTTCTTCTCTGCCTTCTAACATGTAAAATTATGTCCACCATTTTGAAATATTTGTCCAAATCAAATCACAAAAGATACAGATTTGGCTTCATCAGATGGGGTGCACATATACAAAAAGTGTCACAGACAGTTCTTTGGTATTGTATAAAGTTGGAAATGCTGCAAAATCTGTACAGCCTCTTGGGTGTTTTCCTCATTACTGATGGTTGTCAATTTGCCAGTGGGTTCTAATTTGTATCTGTATGTCTACCATATTTTTAAAGAGCGTGTCAATATTGGTGTAATATGAGTTGAATTAAAAAGATTTGAGAATTAATAAACTTACGCGGGCTAAGTGAATTAATAGACTTACTAAGTAATTAAATATACGATAACACAACCAAATCATATACAGATTAATAAAAAGTAAATCATCTCTAGCCTAAATGTGGGGTAGAGTTCCAGTTGGCCATGCTATAACACATCCCAATTAATTGTTAGTGCAGACCACAGTTATTCCGATCATCTCCTCTTCCAGCGTGCATCACGCATGTCTCTGAGATCACTCAGGAATGTGTTCTTATCAGCACAATGGGGGATGGGTACTATCTCTAACCCACTACATTACAAGGCACATCATTACACAGAATGGTAATAATAAAAGGGAACAGAATTAAAGGGACAGAACCAATCAGTACTTAAAAAATAGCCTTCTAATACAATTTGGCAGCCCATGCCAAGTCAGACAGGGCGTACATGTTAGGGCAAGTTCACATCAATGCTAGTTATTTCCATTGTTTTTCACTGTTAGATGACCAGAACAACAAAAATTGTGGTAATTTGGAGAGATGAACGGAGCTGAAAAAAATCTAATAGTCCTACATGCAGGACTTTATTGCCCAAACAGACTGCGACAGAATCCCAAACAGACCATCCAACACACATGTGAAAAAACACACACAGTCAGGTTTCTGCAGTTTTCGAAGCGATAATCAGGAGTGGATCACGAAAGGAGAGAGAATATTAAGGACAGGTAGGAATCGTCTTTCTTTGAATTCACACCTGGTTTTGACTTCCAAAACTGTACACAGATATCTGATTGTGTGGTCATAATCTTATAAGACCTTGTCTAAAAATGTGATACAAATGCAATGTTTGGTGCTGTTTGTAGGAAATCCTAGGTTCCAATGAGCATGCTCCAACATAAAGTATCAAACTCCTGAATACCCTTGCCCTGAAACTCTCCTATGCCCATGCGCTGATTTTGTGCATTCGGCACACAATTGGTCAATTTTGGGTCATTTTCACTGACAAAATGCCACTTTTTATGCTCCTTTCCCAATATTTGTGTGAACCTTTGTAAGATACAAGGTGCTCCATTGATTTGGAGCTACGTTATTAAGAAAATAGGCTCCGGTTTACAAGACATTTAAAACCATATGTATGCATTAATGGAGTGAGTGTACAGGAGGAGGACGCTCGAAAAATAACAATACTGCATTGTATGCATGGAAAGATTTTTCATTCTGTTTCGCTTCAGCTCTGCCCCTGCAACAGAGGATCTAATCAATCTGCCGGCTATTAAGTTTGTTAATTGATAATGCATACTAATTAGGCTGAGCGCAGTTACTTAAGAGACTTTGCTAAGGTGATTGTAGGCACAAGTCCAAATGGAGTTTAAAGTATTCTGTGTGAGGTTAAAATCCATCAACCAGAATAGATGGATTTTATATTATAACAGAAGGCACAACATACTCATAAGTATTTAATGTATGGGCCTATTACCCATTGTTTCTTTCTAAATGCTGCTCAGCAATGAATTTGCAACTGGAAATGAGCTTGTTACCAGAGCAAATATTAATTCTACTAGTCGGATTCAGGTAAAGGGACGGTGAACGGTATTACTGTATCTGCACTTTGTGGGTAACTATATTGACATGCACATTTACTATTAGGCCTCTTTCACACGGGCGAGTTTTCCGCGCGGGTGCAATGCGTGCAGTGAAAGCATTGCACCCGCACTAAATCCGGACCCATTCATTTCTATGGGGCTGTGCACATGAGCGGTGATTTTTACGCATCACTTGTGCGTTGCATGAAAATTGCAGCATGCTCCATATTGTTTATTGTTTTTCATGCAACGCAGGCCCCGATTTTCACGCATGGTTGCTAGGAGATGATCGGGATGGGGACCCAATCTTTATTATTTTCCCTTATAACATGGTTATAAGGGAAAATAATAGCATTCTTAATACAGAATGCTTAGTAAAATAGAGATCGAGGGGTTAAAAAATAAAATAATTAAACTCACCTCATCCACTTGTTCGCGCAGCCCGGCTTCTCTTCTGCCTTCTTCTTTGATGACCTGGGAGGAAAAGGACCTTTGGTGACATCACTGCACTCATCACATGGTCCATCACATGATCCATCACCATGGTGATGGACAGGGCGTTGCTAGAGTCTGAAGAGCTCCAGGGCACGAGCCCACGTAAAGCCACGCCCCCACCCCATGAAGCCACGCCCTCATCATCACCGGGGAGCCTTCACAGTAGTTATTAACCCCTTTCCGCAGTCCCCCCTTTAGTGCTTGGGGGACTGCTGATTGGGGTTAATAACTACAGTGAAGGGCCTAGCCATCTGGGCAACCCCACAGATCATCCATAACAGTGCCATCCACAGATTCCCCATCAGTGTCAACCACAGATCCCCATCAGTGTCAACCACAGATCCCCATCAGTGTCAACCACAGATCCCCATCAGTGTCATCCACAGATCCCCCATAAATGTTATCCACAGATCCCCCATAAGCGTCATCCACCACAGATCCCCATAAATGTCATCCACAGATCCCCCTAAGTGTCATCCACCACAGATCCCCATAAATGTCATCCACAGATCCCCCTAAGTGTAATCCACAGATCCCCCTAAGTGTAATCCACAGATCCCCACCCAGCACCGCCTCCTAGCTAATTTATTCACTTCACTTGCCTCTCTGTAATTGCAGAGAAGCGCCTTAATCTCGCACAGGCACACTGGCAGAGGCATCGTCAAACGAGGATCGCTGGAAGACGGCGCATGCGCACTTCGCTCGACGATGCCTCTGCCAGTGCCCCTGTGCAAGATTACACAGAGGCATGTGAAGTGAATAAATTAGCTAGGAGGCGGCGCCGCTGCCCAGGGGCCCCCACCGGCCCTGCATTCGGGGCACTGGAAAAAACATCCGGGGCTCCAGCCCAGGATGTTTTGACCTAACGACACCCCTGGTGATGGATCATGTGATGAGCGCTGTAAAGTCACCAAAGGTCCTTTTCCTCCCAGGTCATCAAAGAAGAAGACAGAACACGAGGCGGGCAGCGCGAACAAGTGGATGAGGTGATTAAAAAAAAATGTTTTTATTTTTTTTTAACCCCTCCATCCCTATTTTACTAAGCAATCTGTATTAAGAATGCTATTATTTCCCCTTATAATCATGTTATAAGGGAAAATAATTAAATCTACTCAACACCTAACCCAAAACCGAACTTCTGTGAAGAAGTCTGGGTTCGGGTCTGGGTACCAAACATACCAATTTTTCTCACACGCGTGCAAAACGCATTAAAACGCTTTGCACTCGCTCGGAAAAATCGTGCATTTTCCCGCGACGCACCCGCAGCCTATCCGGCCCTCACACACGACGCATAGCATCCCGACTGAATCCTGACCAATTCATTTCAATGGGTCTGTGCACATGAGGGTTGTTTTTCACGCATAATTTCTGCGTTCAGGAAAAATTGCAGGATGTTCTGTGTTTTTCACTCAGCTCTGGTTCCGTAAAAGTAAATGAGGCTTCAGTGAAAATCGGATTGCATCCAGATGCAATGCTTTTTTGAAGTGATGGCTGCTAGGAGATGTAGATTGTTATTCTTAATTTTTTTTTTATGCGCGTGAAAAACGCATCAAAAATGGATTGTATCCGCGCAGAAAAAACTGAAACACTGAACCCAGTTGCAGACAAAACTGACTGAACTTGCATTCACACGGCAGATATGTCTGTGACTGTCCCATTTATCTGAATGTGGCTTGCAGAAATCTATGTGATTGCCACCAACGTAACCCACTCGGATGAATGGATCAGATCTTACGTTGCAGAGGTTTTTGCAACTAAACCTGCCTTGTGTGAAAGATGTTTCCATGGAGTTAAGGAAAATGTTTTAATGTTTCAGGTTGGCTCTTCCAGCAACTCCCATAGAGTTAAATGGAGTCAACTATGGATATGTGTGGACACCTATTAATTCAGTGGGACACATTTATTAATGGACTTGTGACATTTTTAGACATAAAAAGTGACGCAAGTTCCCTTTTCTATCCGGCCATGCGACACAATTTTGGCGCGCGGGCGGTTTTGCATCTGGAAAAGGTGCAAATGTAAGCTAAAAAGGACGCCATCCAGGGACTCAGTGTATGAGTGGGAGCACTTCAAGGCCAAAGCCATAGATTATAGTCCTATTCTGACCTAGAATTTTTTCTGCTAGTCATCTTGGGGGCAGCCGTCTTTCCTGCGCTGTTGTTAACAGAATTTAGAGAGATACTTTACAGCAGCCACCATGAGCCATAGACACAATAGTCTGGAGGGGACTCATTGACCTGTGCAGAGATCAGGAGGGAGAAGATAAGCTGCGATATCACCTATTGTACATGGTGGATCCTGTCTATCTGTCTATCTATCTATCAATCCATCGATATCTATCATTGTAATCCTGCCTGTTATAATAATGAGATGACTGCTACAATGTACTAATCAGGATGTGGTGCCTATTATTAGGCTTAGGGGTCAGCGTAAAAAGAGCAATATTTCTTTTTTTTTTTTTACATACAGTGATCTCTCAAGATACGTTGGCCTCAGGATACAATATTTTCAACATACAATGGTCTTTCCTGGGCCATCGTAAGTTTATACTAGACTTAACATACAATGCCTTGACTCAAATCTAACCAAATGACATGGCCATTTTTTGGGTAAAATATCTGTACTGTTTTTCTAGTAGCTCCTCTTTACAGTACAGCGTGGTACTTCATGTTATGTACTGCCATCTCTGTACCAGGATGAGCTGCTGCTTTGGTTGTCAGATGATGATGGGTCCACTTTATTTTTCTGGTGCACTGTGTGCTGTACAGGACCCTGAAGAAGCTGTCTTCATCATAAAAAGTGATTTACAGGTTCCATCATCTATTCCATTTACATGTAAGAACTTGTTTTATCTGTCTTAGTTGTCTGCTTATTTTTCTTACAGTAAGTCTTCAATTTTTCTTATTTTCGGATGATATTTTGGGGCTTTGGAACCAATCACTAGTTTTCCATAGAGTTATGGACTCAAGTGACAATGATTTCAAGATGCAATGGTCACCCAGAACCAATTAATATTGTAACTTGAGGGACAACTGTATAGATAGTGACATGGGAAATTAAATATATCACCAAAAATTGAAGATTATGCTAGCGTTAGTGTACTTATAATCTTAATTTTAGTAATGACAGGAGGCAAGTATTTTGCATTAAACTCTCTTTACTTACTCCACATAGCAGTAAAGAAACAGTTAAAACAGTAACCAATCAAAATGCAATAGGAGGTATTGTATGCTCAGCCGTGAAACTCCTCCTCCTCTTTCGTATGCGACATCAGAAAAAACTGGACAAACCAAAGTCAATGTCTCTCAAATCACGAACCACCGAGCGAATTCCTTGTCCTGGAGCTGTAAGGTATGAAGAAAAATCCGGAGTGAACTGTAACCGGTATCAAAAAGGGCCCTCTGTACGCACCGAAATCTCCGGGAGACGAAGTCCGATCCACCCGAAGAAACTCCCTGAAGTCGAGCCGGAAACCCCAAGTATTTATACTGAAAAACAACGTGAAATGGGTTAGGAACCGAATCTGAACCTGCTTGCAGGAACGACCCACATATAACGACAGTAAATTACATCACTTAAAAGAATCTTGGCTGTTAAAACGCAAAGCCCACCAAAACCTCCAACCCGAAAGTGAAGGAAACCATATACTTACCCACGAGCACTTACCAAGGGTGGGAAAGAGGTGGGAAAATACTCGCCTCCTGTCATTACTAAAATTAAGATTATAAGTACACTAACGCTAGCATAATCTTCAATTTTACCACATGACAGGAGGCTTCATATTTTGCATTTTTAACGCTGATTCACAAGACACATAGCCGCCCCCGTGCTCGGGCGAAAGTAGAAAGTCCGGAAGGTAGACTCCCTCGACCAGTCCGCCGAATGTAGGATGTCTGCTAGAGAAGCGCCCGCCGAGAAGGCCGAGGAAGCAGCCGCCCCACGAACCGAATGTGCCCCAAAACAGGGGTCCACCCCCGCCAGAGACAGAAGCCACCGTATCCACCTGGCGAGTGTAGTAGTCGAGATGGGAACGTGAGGCCTAACGTAGGACACTAAAAGCTGTCCCGAGGCAGAGACTCGAAGCGCGGAAGTGACCTCTACGTACCGATTAAGGGTAGAAACGACACAAAGTTGCGGTTCTGAAGCAAAGAAAGGATAAAAAACCGACGTAGAGTTCGACTTGGTACGTCTAGATACCCAAAAGGTAATTCCCTCCGGAGAGACCGAAAAGGCGTCGACGTCGAAAGCCCGTACGTCCGAAACCCGACGAAAGGAAACGAGGCAAAGTAACAAAGTCAACTTGGCCGACAGTTGTCTCAGAGAGAGGTAGGTATTAGTCGGCCAATCTCTCAGAAACTGAAGAACTAAGGCCACATCCCAGAGACGAGAATATCTGGGACCCGGTGGTCTTTGCAACCGTATACCCCTAAGTAAACGGCAAACAAGTGGATCCCTCCCGATTGGGATCCCGAGAGAGGGAACGTGAGCCGCTGAAATAGCGGAACGCACCACGTTGAGAGAACGATAGGAGCGACCCAAAGAGAATAAATGTGACAGAAAATTCAATATGGCGGTCACAGGTGCCGTAAATGGATCGAAGTCCCGTTCACAGCACCAAGAGGACCAGGAATCCCAAGCTGATAAGTAACATCTTCTAGTTCCAGGAGCCCAGGAGTCCCATATGAGGTCTCTAGCTGCCTGCGATAAGTCGCTGGTCTGCCAGGCTCCCCGGAAAGAGCCCAAGCCACCAGCAGGAGACGGCCCTCGAGTACCAGGGGGTGCGGATTCCCTTTTGGGTCCGCGAGGAGCATCGGGAAAGACGGTAGGAGCAACGGATCGATGTAGGAGAGCGCCAGGAGGTCCGGGAACCACGGTTGACCCCGCCAAAGCGGAGCGACGAGCAGGAGAGAAATGCGTTGATTCCTCAGGAATTGAACTGTCCGTGCGATCAAGGTGAAAGGGGGAAAAGCGTACGCCCCCTCGGCTGGCCACTGTTGGAGAAACGCGTCCACCGCTAAACTCTCCGGATCCGGCAGCCAGCTGAAGTAGGCCGGAGTCTGCCTGTTGTTGCGGGAAGCGAATAGGTCCAGTCGGAAGGGGCCCCTCCTGACCGAGAGCCGTTGAAAGACCTGAGGATCCAGTCTCCAGTCGCTGCTGTCCCTCCAGTGACGCGAGAACCAGTCTGCCGTCAGATTCGTCTCCCCCGGAAGGTATTCCGCCATGAGCGAAATATTGCGGGGAAGGCAGAAATCGAAGATCTCCTTCGTCACCTCCGACAGTAGTCGGGACCGGGCTCCGCCCAGGCGGTTGATATAGCGGACCGCCGAGACGTTATCCATCCGCAAGAGAATACAGCAGTGTGACTTGTCCTTCGCCAGACTGCGGATAGCGAACGACCCCGCCAGCAGTTCCAGGCAGTTGATGTGGAGAAGACTCTCCTGAGAGGTCCAGGCACCTCCTGTTGACCTACCTTCGCCCATCGCGCCCCAGCCCCAAAGGCTGGCGTCCGACTCCAAAACGACGTCGGGAGAGCTCCCGAAGATGGCTCGGCCGTTCCAAGCCTCCATGCTGTCGAGCCACCATCTGAATTCCTCTCTGACCTCTTCCGTTATCGGGATCGATTGATCGTAGGAAGGATTCCGGTGGAGAAAGGAGGTCTTCAGACGTTGCATCGCCCTGTAGTGGAGCGGTCCCGGGAATTTGGCCTGAATGGAAGCGGACAGTAGACCTACAATCCGAGCCAGAGTACGGAGTGGGATGGAGAAGCAGCGGATGACTCTGCGTAACTCCTTCTTGATAGCCGCGATCTTCGTCGCTGGTAAGCGTAGCGTGCTGGACCTGGAGTCTATCTCGAATCCCAGAAACTGCACAGTCTGAGTCGGGGACAATTCCGACTTCAAGAAGTTCACCACGAACCCCAGTGAGGTCAGGAAGTCGACGGTAAAGCGTTTGTGCCGAGTCAGTCCGGACCTGTCGTCGCAAAACAGAAGCAGGTCGTCCAGGTATATAATGCACCGAATCCCTCGAGCACGAAGATGTGCGACCGCAGGCTTCAGCAACTTGGTGAAACACCACGGGGCTGAACTGAGGCCGAAAGGGAGGCACGTGAACTGCCACGGAAGGCCTTGCCATAGGAATCTAAGGAAACGCCGGCAGGTCAAGTGGACCGGTACCGACAAGTACGCGTCCTTGAGGTCCAGTCTCGTGAACCAATCTCCATTTCGAAGGAGGTCCCTCAGAAGGTGTATGCCCTCCATTTTGAAGTGCCTGTACCGAACGTAGGAGTTGAGCCTTCTTAAATTTAAGACTGGTCTGAAATCTCCGGTCTTCTTCTTCACCAGGAAAATATTGCTGAAAAAGCCCCCCTGATCGTGCGCGGGCTCCACCGCACCTTTGGAGTGGAGCTCTAGTAGCTCGTTCTCGATCAACCTGTCGTCCTCTGCGGAGCAGACGAAAGGATGCGGCAGAATCGACTGGTCCGGAAGGCCCACGAAGTCTATGACGTAGCCCTGCACCGTCTGGAGGATCCATGCGTCCGACGATATAGCAACCCAGTTCTGAAAACAAAGGGAAATACGACCTGCTGTATGAGTTAGAAGAGGTACCTGCAACCCGTGACGACTTACCGGTGGAGTTGAAGCGAGCCCTGCCCCGGGCACGTGATCCACGACCTCTGTCGGCTCCTCTGGTGAAGGAGAAAGGCTGTCTATAGCCCGCTTCTGGGTAGAACGGTTGAGGCCTTTGAGAACTGGGGCCCGAAGGCCAGAATCGGCTGGCTGCTCGGCCCCTGTGGCGGCCAGCCCTTCCAAAAACACCCCTTTGGGAGTTGGCTCGGAAGACCCGCTTCATGGAGGTCTGCGCTTTGTTAAGCGACGTAAAGACATTCACATGCCTGTTGAGCTCCTTCAGAAAAGTCTCACCGAAGAGCTTGCCCTGTGCCAGTGGCCCTAGTTCTTTGGTGCCCAATTCCACCAATTTTCCGTCCAGACGGAGTAATGCTGCCTTCCTCCTCTCAGAAGAGAGGGCTACGTTGGCATTGCCCACAAAACAGAAGCACCGTTGTGCCCATTCTCTAATGTCGTGAGCCCATTCACGAACCATATTAGCGTCGAACTCCTCCGATCGCGCTAGGGCATCATCCGCCAAATACAAGATGCGGGAAAGTGGGCCAATGGAGTCTAGCAACTTATCTTGTACGCCATGGACGGCGTTTTTGTGGCCGAGTGTCGGCACGAACCTGTGACTCCGAAGCCTCGGAATCGTAGTCCTGTTGCTGGACCTCAGCGAGGTCATCTGGCCCATCAGCCGCCGTCATAATCCTGGAGAAAGCCTTCTCCATCGAGGCAGCAACTGCCTCATTAATCATGGCCTGAAGCTGTGCAGCGTTCTGGTCCATTGTCCAACAGCACACTTGGCACAGGGAAGTATAAAATATATAGAGATGGTACCAGCAGTACCTATAACCCCAGCAGGGTAAATTGGGATTTCAGCGCTGGGCAGCACCCAGGGATAGAGGATGTATGTCTCACACCTCTGCAGCAGCAGCAAGATAGGGGCGACACCCCGTAACCCAGGGAACGAACCCTGCAGTGATGAGGCCTGGACAAACGGCCACTGAATTGGAGAGCCCTGTCTGATCGCCTGACAGGCTTATCCGGTCCGAGCTGTGAAGGAGGAGAGACACAGTGAGGGCTCTGACACGGAGCACAAACGTAAATAGTAAGAGGGCAGGGTTGTAAGGGACTTACCGCAGAGCCGAGCGCGGTGCAAATGGAGTCCCGGATATCCAAGATGGCGGCCACAGATCTCGCGAGACGCGAGTGCGATGGCCTCCGCATACGCCTGAAGGAGAGAAGATCCCGCGAGCGGCAGCAGAGGTAGCGCGGCGAAAGACCGCGAAACGATGTGAGCAGACGGGGTGAACGTTACCCCAGGGAAGGGAAAAGGACCGACCACCAACACCGCAAAGGCGCGTGAGGTAAAGGTGGCGGGAAGGGGGGGGGGGGAATGCGAAGGCCAAACAGAAACGGGAGACCTGCTGAGGAAAAAATACTTCGCCGGAACCACAAACCCCCCCAAATATGGTAGTAGACATTAAATACTACCACAGGGTAGAAAGCAAAGCCTCCCAAATGGAAAATACGTAACCCCAAAACCTTATAAAGGGGAGAGCCGAAAACTCTGACCTGTCTGTCTGATGGAGCAGTAAAGAAAGAGGAGGAGTTTCACGGCTGAGCATACAATACCTCCTATTGCATTTTGATTGGTTACTGTTTTAACTGTTTCTTTACTGCTATGTGGAGTAAGTAAAGAGAGTTTAATGCAAAATATGAAGCCTCCTGTCATGTGGTAAAATTGTTTAGAAATGTTTAACATTTTCTGATGACATATTCCTGTTATGACCCATACTTGGTCTTGGCTCACAATAACTGATCAAAATAACTGACCAAATAAGTGTGAACTGAGCCTGACATATATGGGACAGTAGCAGAAATTTCTACAATAAGGACAAGTTCACACTTCAGTTATTTCCATCAGTTATTGTGAGTAGAGTTGAGCGAACCTCCCTTTTGGCAGGTTCGAGTTCAAGTTCGTGGTTTAAGTGAATTACGTAATGGATTCTGTTCTCACGGAACCCATAAAGTAATTCAATGCCGGCATGCCAAACGGAATGCCGTTTTGCATGCCGTCATAATACAAGTGTATGGCCAGCAGAACAGAACCCTTGGGGCTGGCCATACACTTGTATTATGCAGCATGCCGGCATTGAATTATGTGATGGATTCCATGAGAACAGAATTCATTACGTAATTCACTTAAACCCTGAACTCGAACCTGACAAAAGTCAGGTTCGCCAACTCTAATTGTGAACAAAAACCAGGTGTGGGTCAAAAACACAGAACAGGTGAAAATCTTACCATTATACCTTATCTTTGTGTAGGCTTCACTAATAGTTTTGGCTCACAATAATGGATCATTCAGAAGGCCGTATGTACGGGTCTGCATCCGGGTGCAGGCCTATGCATTTCAATGGGGCCGCAAAAGATGCAGACAGAACACCGTAATATAGAGCAGCCTTTTCGCTGCTTTTCCTAGGTCGAGTGACAACACGTGGCCTAAGCGCTTTCACTTCTATGGGGCTGAACTACAATACCAAGCACAGCCGCTATACTATGTACGGCGCTGTGCTCGGTGAGCAGGGAGAGAGCTGCGGCACTCACAGGAGCGCCGGTGCCTTCTGAAACAGCGGATTTGCAGGGGTTCCCAGGTGTCGGACCCCCACCAATCAGATACTTATGACCTATCCTGACCTATATGCCACCACGGATGAATGTACGTTCCAGTTTCTCGTAGACACCTCCAGCAGGTATCAGATGGTAGTCTATTCATTGGTTTAGATTAGCCAGAGTGTAATACGATTGAGAGATTATTTTATGCATTTTCTTGAATACAGATACAACAACAATGGACCATGAAACATCCCTTAGTCAATACTTTGTAGGACCACTTTTCAATGCTATTACAGCTGCAAGTGTTTTAGGGTATGTCTCTATCAACTTTGCACATCTAGAGGCTGAAAATAGCTCAAGCTCAGTCACATTAGATGTAGGGCGTATGTGTGTTCCGCCACACATAGCGTTTTGCATTTAGGCCAGAAAGTTCAATTTTGGTCTCATCTGACCAGAACACCTTCTTCCACATGTTTGCTGTGTCGCCTACATGGCTTGTGGAAAACTGCAAATGGGACTTTTTATGGCTTGCTTTCAAAAATGGCTCCTTCTTTCCACTCTTCCATAATTCCACGATTTACGAAGTACACAACTAATAGTTGTCCTGTCACCTGAGATGGGGATCTCTGCAGCTCCTCTAGAGTGACCATGGTCCTGTTGGCTGTTTCTCTAATTAGTGTCCTCCTTGCCTGGGCTGCCAGTTTAGGTGTACAGCCATGTCTTAGTAGGTTTGCAGTTGGGCCATACTCCTTCACTTTTTGGGTTATTGATTCAACGATGCCCTGTGAGATGTTCACAGCTTTAGATATCTTTTTTAGAACCTAACTTTGCTTTACACTTTTACACAACTTATAAACTTGTCTGGTATGTTCCGAGATTTTCATGATGCTGTTTGATCATTAATGTTCTTTAACAAACCTCTGAGGCCTTCACAGAACAGCTTTAGTTATACTGAGAATAAATTGCACACAGGTGGACTCTGTTTACTAATTCGAAGACTTCTGAAGGCAATTGGTCACAGCTGAATACAAATACACCCCACACTTTTCAGATTTTTATTTATTAACCTCTTCAACCACCGTAACTTATCCATATGTCACGGTGGTTGAGGTGACATATGGAGCAGGATAGTGCAGTGAGCCCACTCCATACGTAGCGGGTGCCAGCTGTATCATACAGCAGGCACCCGGCTGCAATGACGGGAAACAGCGAACCCCGTCATTTAACCCCTCAGGTGCTGCGATCAGTGCTGATTGCAGCATCTGTGAGGCGGCTCCCTCTGCCTTCTGATTGAAGCCCCAGCAGTAAAATCGCGGGGCTCCGATCGGTCACTATGGCAGCCTAGATGCCTAGCAGGGAGCATGTGAGAATTCTATTCACCCTAATAGAGCTCTATTAGGGTGAATAGGACAAGGGATCAAAAGATCCCAGGTTCTAGCCCCCTAAGGGGGCTAATAGTTATTAAATAAAAAGTAAAAAATAACCTAAAAATATTAAAAGTTTAAATCACTTCCATCCGGTTTGCGTTTAGTTGGACCATCATTTATTTTTTAACAGGACAATGACCCCAAACACACCTCCAGGCTGTGTAAGGGCTATTTGATCATGAAGGAGAGTGATGGGGTGCTGCGCCAGATGACCTGGCCTCCACAGTCACCGGACCTGAACCCAATCGAGATGGTTTGGCGGTGAGCTGGACCGCAGAGTGAAGGCAAAAGAGCCAACAAGTGCTAAGCATCTCTGGGATCTCCTTCAAGACTGTTGGAAGACCATTTCAGGTGACTACCTCTTGAAGCTCATCAAGAGAATGCCAAGAGTGTGCAAAGCAGTAATCAAAGCAAAAGGTAGCTACTTTGAAGAACCTAGAATATGACATATTTTCAGTTGTTTCACACTTGTTTGTTATGTATATAATTCCACATGTGTTAATTCATAGTTTTGATGCCTTCAGTGTGAATCTACAATTTTCATAGTCATGAAAATAAAGAAAACTCTTTGAATGAGAAAGTGTGTCCAAACTTTTGGTCTGTACTGTATATACCTCATCCACTGGAGTAACCAGGACCTGCTGTTTCTAGTAAGGAGCAAGTGTCTCTCCGCATAAAAGTGGATTATGCGAATTTTATTTTTTATTTTATTATAACACCTGAATGGCCCTTTTTTACAGTGTACCCATTTTTAATTGCTGGTATACGGCTGCACTCCTGTCTAAACGGCTCTTAGAAATGGGCCCATTGATTTCAGTGGGGTCTGTCTGGATGTGACTTGTCCTATATTTTGACAGCCACGATTCATTGGCCATTAAAAAATAGCCATGTGAATAGCCCCCTAAATTTTTATTGGTTCTGTAAACAGCCATCACACAGCTGTTTTCCATTGTGTGAATGTAGCCATAGACTTTCTATTGAGTCCATCTCCCTTCCTCTACTGCACTCAGCACTCTGACCTCTACCAATCAAAACTTTTCATATATTGCTATGAATTATCAGACATTTTCCCAAAGCACGGTTTAAGACACTTAAAGGGACTATCCCAGTCATACATAATTTAGTACATGGCAACATCTTTTTAACAAAGTTAGCACCAGCCCCATACCTCACCTGGATCCAGAGATCTCCCCATTCATTACTCTAATTGCCCTGCTAGATGTATTTCAAGTTGGGAGCTTAGGAGGTGTCCTTTCTCAGGGGTGTTTCCTTTCTGCTGCAGCTAGTGACAGTTGAATGTTGGAACTGAGCATGTGCTTCCATGTTAGTGAGCAGGACAGAGAAATTAGACAAAGGGCAAACAGCAGGTGGCGCTATACGCATAGATATCATTGAATAACTCAGTAGCTATAATAAAATGTTAATTACGTGCAATGACAGAAGTATTCAGGTCCAGGAGCTGGTTTGAATATTTTTCGTGGGCCAGCCCCTTTTATAGTCTTGCAACAATATGTCTCAACTAATGAAATACAGTCTGGCTTTACAAAATGGAAGGCGTCACCTTACTTCTTCATACTACTGTAATTGAATAACTATATAAATAGTCTTCGTTTGATCACGCATCAGTAACAGGATGCATGATGAGGGACATATGTACACCTGACAGAGGTGAAGCCCTGCCTATCTCCATGGCACAAAGGAAGATGGCGCCCATTTCACCCGAGGAGCATGTGTTTGTTTTTGTCATAAGAGTCACTTAATTGGATTCTTTCAGGTTACTTCTGCTGACACCTTGAGCCTCTCCACTCATTTTCCCGCCTCATAATTAAATATTTACAATATTAATGAAATCATGTTGCCGAAATGAAAATCTGTCTGAAGATAACTGATCTAGTTTAGCTTATCAATGGTCGCCAGTGTATGAAACCTAATAACTCATTAAGCTCAGTCAGATATTACCTTCATTAATGAGTTGATTTTCGATGATTACTGCTATAACAAACCCGCTTTTGATTTGTGTATTTATGAAATGATACCGGCATACGTTTATATCACGAAGGCGCTTTTTCAACAGCCATTTTTCTTCTCTGCCCTTGTTAGCTTAATGAGGACTCTTTCACCACAGTGACATTCTGTAAAAATAGATCAACACTTCATTCATTTAATGGCTTATTAGTGGCTGGGGTAATCTTCATTGTAGGAAATACAGATGGATGGTGTCCTATGTCAGGACTAACCTCCCTGTAATTAATCCCACCTAAACATGTACTAAATCAGGCAACATGCTTTCTTCATACACAATATGACAAGGCAGTTTGGCAGTGAAAACATCTTATACAGTGTGAGTCAAAAATCCGGGACCACCTTAATACTGTAGAAGCAAGGGCAAATTGACCATAGAACCTACAGGGAAATTTCCCGGTGGGCCGATGCCCAGGGGGCCACTCAAGCCCTTTTGATGGCCGCAGGCAAGGTACATAATGATCTGATGCTCAACGGCCACAGGTGCCCTCCTGAATTCAACTGTATTACTGTCCTCATAACGGTGATACAGTTGAATACTGTAGCTGGGACTGCAGTATTTTGTGCTGTCCTGTGTATTTGGTTCTGCTGGGGCAGTATTCTGTGCCGCGCTTTTGTATTGAAGGCCCCGCCTACTTGTCCTGACCAGTCTTCTGTCAGTTTGGACCCACCTACAACATGGGGCCACTTTTAGATTTTTTTTTTATTTTTTTTCCAGGGCCACTTAAGTTCCCAATTCACCCCTGTGTAGAAGGGTTTACCAGGTCATGCCATCGACTATTGTACCCTACCCTTTCATATTTAAAGGGGAATTTGTTCCTGATTCAGTAATGTACTACCCAAGCACCGGGTTGCAGACCAGTTTTGAGCCATGGATTATCTGGTACCTGGCCAAAGTTGAACAGTGGGAACGGGACCTATAGAGTCCTGTGCCCCACTTTTCAACCTCATAGGCTGAAGGCCACTAGGCCTAAGGCATATAAAAAAGTGGTATGGTGCAGGATGGTTGCGATGACATCATCGCTACCTCCACACCAGGTCACAGGCGATGTGATGACATTATCACACCTCCAGAGACTTGGTGCAAGAGGTGAAAATGACTTTTGCTACTGCCTGTTCTGTGACACAGGCAGCCAGGGCCACAGGCTGGAAGAGGCCTACATTGCAGATAGCAGAAATAAGGTGAGTATATTGTTTTTTGGGGGTTTTTTTTGTGGACATTACTTATACACCGAGGGCCATTACTTATATACTGAGGGTATTAATTGTGAAGAGGCCACTCGTGGGGGTCACTAGATAAATGTGGTATTGTTGTAATCATACTGACCCATACAATGAAGGTAACAGGTCAGTTTTACCGCATAGGTAATGCAGTGAAAACAAAACCCATATAACTATGGAGGAATTGTGTTTTTTTTTTTTACAATTCCATCCCATTTGGAATTTTTTAAGCTTCCCACTAAATTGTATGCAATATAAGATGGTGCCACTTGTCCCGGTACAACTTGTCCTACAAATTGCAAGCCCTTATACAGCTAGCAAGTCAACAGGAAAAATAAAAGAATTAGGGCTTTTGGAAGATAGGGAGTAAAAAACAAACATGGAAAATCAGTGGTTCCTTAAGGGGTTAAAGATGTATTACATCTGATACATTTTTAGCATATTGAAAATATATGTCATAAATGTGTGATAGGTAGAATGGAGGTCCTCTTCTTCCACCATTTCCTACCCCATAAGCTACAATGAAAATAGCTGCATGCATTCATCGACACCTCTCAACCTCTGACACACTTTTCTGGAGTCTCACAGGGGTCAGCAACCCCATTCTGCCTATATATTGGGTCACCACTAATACTTACCTGTCTCACCTCCTGCTCTATGCTCCAGTGTCTTCCCTCTGACATGAAAAATACATGTCAGCGCTACCACACATTAACAGGAATGTCTGTGGTCAGATGGTTTGGGGCCACACAGAAGGGAGGGCTGCATGGCGTGCACACGTTCCTTAATCCCATCATGCAGTGAAAACATACTCTTTAGTTAGAGCAACTATTGCATTTCTCAAACAGTACCTGACAGTAGAAACTCACCTTCAGTATCTCGCTATTTTTATATTACTACTATTTTTATTATTACTGTGGCATTTCCTTTTCTATTATTATTTGCTTTTATTATTACTTTTCCACTAAAACCAATGGGATACTGTATATTTACTCTGCACAGAAGAATTCAGCTTCATCACCATAGTCATAGTGAGTCAACTCCAAGATGTCTGCTGATGTCCAATCAGTGTACTACTGGAGCCTTTAAACCATTGTTTCTCACTTACAAACCCCAAGGCAACACTAACTACATCACTTGTGACATCTGTTAAAGGAAATATTAATTATTAATATTTTGGTAATATCAATAATTAATATTTATAAATAGGCGTGAGTGTGAAGGTGTGGATATCCTATGTTATAAAAACAGGTTTAGCATGTCTTGTTTGGGGTCTGACTAGATCTCTGGTTAGGAAGCTCCCTGCTGACAAAAGGTGCCAGATAGTATGCAATCAATCTCCTGTCCTGAGGTGACCAGCAAAGGAGCCCATCCTCGTTAGCATCTCTGTGCTAACTACCTGCCGGGAAGCAGTTTGGTTGTTTCCCAGGTACTAGGCAGACAACTCGACTCTCTATGCAGCCTTAAAGGGAACCTATCATTTGGATATTTGATTATAATCTAACTAATTATATACAATCATTAACTACTAAAAAGTACCTTAGATGTATTCACTTACTGGTGTGACAGATGGTTACCTCATAATATACACACAAAGATGCCACATGCCGCATGCTATTGAGCTGATTTGAGTCCAGCGTGATGTCATTGAGTCCAGCGTTTTTTTAATTCAGAGCTATAGCCACTCCCCTGCCCACCTGCTGCTGATTCATATGGAAAATAACTGTCAATCAGCAGCAGGTAGGCGGGGAGAGGCAGGAGCTCATGAATATTCAGGACTCATCATTATGAGCTGGAGCTTTTCAATACAAGATGTTGGCAGATTGACTGGGTCAATTAAAGAAAGTGACCCAGCATTTTGCTAAGAGAATCAGTCACTTATTTATGTTGCCCTTAGTTAGGACACCATAAAACTGGTGACAGGTTCCCTTTAAATTAATTACCCCCAACCTGGCTGCTGGCCTTGTAACAGCTGTTATAAACCTAAAAATGCAAGCCATGGCCTACAGGCTAAACGTGGGCCTGTATAAGAGTTGATAGGGAATATTTAATACACTTCCCTCTGCATATACATATCATACTTGGACATTCAGGGCCAATATATATACATATATACTGTAGATATATACATATCAAATACTGTAAAGAGGAAAAAGTCCAGTGGGAGCACCAACCAGAATGTGGGTGCACGATCCAGTACAGGGTAGCGGCAATCCCCAATGGTATAAGAAACGAAGAAGTAGGACTGCACTCCAAAATAGTGATAAAATCAGCAGTAGTTTATTCACCCATATTATGGCAAGTCTTGCAACGTTTCGGCTCACAAGAGCCTTCCTCAAGCATGGTAACAGCGAAAGTGAAAGCATTATAAAGGCATTTCGAAAGTGTCCAACCCATGTGGGTGTGGTTACAATCTATTACAATTACAAACATCTGATACAAATCAATACAATAAAGTGCCTGTGTATAAAGTGACCAGTGAGGTGCAATTTATGACTTAGGGATGCCATCCCTTCAACGTGAATTAAAATGTATGCAATACTTTGTTTAAGTTTAAGATCACAGTTACACAAGTGATTATATAATGAATGTGGATCACAGAAATCAGACCTCAGGTAGCAATGGAGCCCGCATATGCCATGGCGTTCATCGCGCGTATCAAATACTGTAGATAGATAGAGTATTTAGAGACATAGAGAGATTGGATTTGCCTTGTACATAGAAGTACATAAAGTCATTTTTTGCATAGTCCATTGCTGGTGAGCTACAAGGCAATTAGCGTCATATCCTGTGGTATTTTGCAGGAGACGGCATTCATTAGGGCATTGCAGAATTGACTCTGAGCTTTCAATTCAGAGATGAGTCAGGTCCATTATATTTTCAATCTCGATACTCCAATTAACCAAAAGAACCTGAGAGACAAGAAGAAGTGAGAATCTCCGTGTGTTTTATTGATGGGTAGCCAGCGCGACAAGACACAAAGAATGGAAAATATAGGGCACAAAAGCCTCTGCAAAAGACAATAGATTGTGAAAAATGCCCTGTTTATTCATTTCTGTCTGTATGTAATTGACAAGAACAGATTTACTTAGGCAACCATATAAAAGCTCCGCTCTTCAGTGTAAAAGGACACATTTAAAAATCCCATTAGAAATAAGTGTTAACTGCTGGCAGTGTCGTCCGGTCCAGAGGTGACTGGGATGAGGTGAAGTACAGGTTACGCATATTAATGCTGCCGAAACGTACTAATTTGTGGAAACATCTGTAAGACAAAAGAAGCGCATGACTTCTCCCAGTCACAGCTAATGTCTAACAAAACATAACTACTGCCCTATAAGACGGGCAAACAAATTAGGATAATACATCGAGTTAATTTCGTCTTAAATATTCTCAATTATCTTGTAAATCATCCTTAGGGTACTTTCACACTTGCGTTGTGAGGATCCGGCAGGCAGTTCCGTCGCCAGAACTGCCTGCCGGATCTGGAAATCTGTGTGCAAACAGATAGCATTTGTAGACGCGGATCAGTCTAACAAATGCATTGAAACACCGGATCCGTCTCTCTGGTTTCATCCGGAAAAACGTATATCTAGTATTTATTTATATATTTGTTTGCATTTTGAAAGGTCTGCGCATGTGAAGACTGGAAAACCAGATCCGTTTTGCTGGAAGACTTGGTGCCAGATCCGGCAATAATGCATTTCAATGGAAAACTATCCGGCATTCCGGCAAGTGTTCTGGAATTTTGGCCGGAGAAAATACCGCAGAATGCTGCAATACCGCAAATACCCTAAGAGTGACTGAACTGAAGATATCCTGATGCAAACTGAAAGGAATGCTCTCCATTCAGAATGCATTAGGATAAAACTGATCCGTTTTTTACAGTATTGAGCCCCTAGGATGGAACTGAATACCGGAAAACTTTAACGCAAGTGTGAAAGTACCCTTAGATATTGTGGCAAATATCCTTATTCAAACAGCATCCTTCATTTCAGCACTTGGACAGCTCCACTCAGAATCAACTCCCTTTGTCCTGGTGTACACAGCAAATCCAGCCACATCTGGTATTTAATGGTATGATTTCAGTGGTGGGACTCTGTATGTTCTCAATATCCAGTCACTCAGGATCTACCAAGTAGTGAAAACTATAGCGATATGCAGGGTGGTAATTCTCCTTCTACCAAAGTGGTCCCAATTGTTGTGTATCCCGTTATTTATTTCCTAAATGAAAGTCATCACATCTACAGTATATATCATCTATTTATCTACTGTCCATTTTCTGTCTATCTACAACGCATCTCATATCTATTTGTCTCATATGTATCTATCTCATTATCTATCTATCTATCTACAAAGGTAGAAGGGTGTGGGCAGCACAGCTATCTGTAGAGTACGGTCGGAGTGCCAGCGGCTGTGGGGGCGATCCACCTCCAATGCATAAAAATAGAAAAATTCCACAGCACATCCAAGTAGTAAAAGGTAGAACAACGGCTTTATTCACCAGACACGCGACGTTTCGATCCGCTTACTGGGATCTTTCTCAAGCAGTCTCTGCTTGAGAAAGATCCCAGTAAGCAGATCGAAACGTTGCGTGTCTGGTGAATAAAGCCGTTTTTCTACCTTTTACTACTTGGATGTGCTGTGGAATTGTTCTATCTATCTATCTATCTATCTATCTATCTATCATCTATCTATCTAGAGGAGAAAGTAAATGTCATGGGCAGCACAGCAATATTTAAGTAAATGCGGAGTGCCAGCGGCTGAAGAGGCGATCCACCAACCAAAAAAACGATAATAAAAATAAACTCCACGGCACTTCCAAAAGAAAAAAGTATTCATTTAATCACCAGATAGCAATGTTTCAGTCCTCTCAATAGGACCTTTCTCAAGCAGTGACAAAGATACAATGGTGCCAAGTGCAAATATAAATACAGCTTCATAATAATTGATCATCAAATACAATTGGTGGAAATACATACATCATTTAGACACAAAAATGACCTAGTAACACCAAGTGCCATAGTGAATAAATATATAAAATCCCAAAAAAGAATAAAAAAAAATCATAATAGTATATGTATATCCATAACGCATACATAATTGATCACAATTAAAAACATAACACAGTTGGGATTACCCAGGTGCAGAATTAAAAACATAAATGAATAAGGAGGAGCACTGACCAGCATGGATCCGGTACACATGTGTTTGGCATCTCAAGTTACAGACTGCGCATGTCTAAGGAGTGTTTGTAGAAAAGGCGCGCATTCCGCAACACAAACTACGCGACGGTAGGTCACATGATCACGCCGTAGTTGGAACACACAGTGACTCGCAAGCGGGTACCTAGCATTGCGGTCACATGATCGCATGATCAATGAAAAACACAGTGAACCGCAAGCTTGCAGCGATGTGACCAACTAGCTGAAAATGATAAATATATTGGAAGAATATGTATATCTTGCCAAAATAATATAGATTATAATAGTATAGTATATAGAGGGGAACAGGGCTGAGATGCTATTTATGACCCTGGATTTCCACAAGGTTCGGTGCAGCTTCTACCGCATCCAAACCGTGTTGGAGGGTCGACACAACTGCTCGGTATCTGTACAACAGACATCAAACACCGCTGTTTCAAACCACAAATCCAATACTAAAAAAAGAAGAGTAATAAAAGAATCATTGTATAAAAAATTGCATATCAATCCGTCTCAACATACAACATTTGTGTTGCATGGGGCAGACAGACAATGGAGCTCCATATCAGACCCATACCGGAAATTCAGCATGCGGACATTATATGGAACATCCATAACCATTTAATGATGAAATAAAAATATAAAAAAATGATAATTCTGCTATATAAAGATATAGCATCCCGTCCCTATCTCCCCATTATATTGAAATAATTTTTGTATAATACTAATGATGGAAAGAAGACATAAAACTTTCCGAAATGCACTCCAACATTTACGGACATGAAATAGTAATATACTACATGGAAAACATCCACAAAAAGAAAAGAGGCGGTCCGTGCTGGCTCCACTTGTGCTGTAATCCTGTAAAATGTAAAAATAGCTCTAAGATCTACACAAAAAAAGAATTAGACAGAAACCATTCCTTCAATGTTGGGGGTTCTTTCTGCAGCCACTTCCTTGGTATTAGTATCTTGGCCGCATTGAGGAAAAGCATGCATAACTCTGACTTGATAACAGCATGACACACATCAAACCAATTAAACAGAATCAGATGAAGAGAAAAAGTCGTATTAGTTTTAAAGACCTCATTAACAATTTTGTTTATCTTTTCCCAAAAAGGAACAATTAAAGGACATTTATACCAAATATGAGCATACGTCCCTATCTCTCCGCCACATCTCCAACAACGATCGGGAATCTCTGGATTTATTCTATGTAACAAGACCGGTGTTTTATACCACGTGATGTTAATTTGTATTGCATCTCTTGATACAAATACCATCTTGAGATTGAATGAGCATTCTTCAATATGTGGTTTGTTAGTGTCGCGTTAAATGGAGCATTCAGGTCTTTACCCCAGTTTTCCAAGTAAGTTAAAGGTTTAGACGAACCGGAGGTCAAGAAAATACAGAGCTTTGAAAAAATGAGGTGGACCTTAGCCCATAACATGCAAAGATTTGAGGACACATGGGAAAAATGGACTGCATATCTGACACCAGAAAAAACAAATATGTTGTTAGGTGACTGTGTTTAATTGATTATCTGTTGAGTTGAGTTAACCATACCAAGAGGTCTCTACATAGACCATTTTCTAAAAGGCTCACTAAATTGTTATCTTGACTGGTAGCCTTTATTTTTCCTTTACCTGTCCTTTCCTTTCCCCCCTCCCTCCCTCCTTCCTTCCTTCCCTACCCTTTCCATGTTTGTCATATTTTATTTGTTCCTGTATCAACAACATTATTTTTTTGATATGGATATATGTATATTATTTTTCAGATATATAAAGAAATGTTTACATTTATTCATTTGGAGTGATGTAACTCCACAGTATATATCCTTGAAATACCTTTAAAAAATAAATAAAAAAGAATTAGACAGAAATGAACATAATAAGGGAAATGATTACATAAAGATCCAAGGTTTAAAATCTACATTTAACGCATTTGGTCTAAGGGTGTTCAGTAATGAGATCCAATGGATTTTACATCTCTTCAAAGCCAAGTTTCTATTGCCCCCTTTACAATAGACTGGGACATGATCTAATAACATACATTTGAGATCACCTTCCTTGTAGCCAAGCTCTGAAAAATGCTTGGAAACCGGAAGGTCCATCCACTTTTTCCTAATTGTGTACCTATGCTGGTTAAGGCGAGTCTTGAAATCCAAAGATGTTTCACCTACATATAACATGTTGCAAGGGCACCAAAGAACATAAACTACAAATGTGGAATCACATGTTAAATAATGCTTAATAGTGTATCTATGGGTGGTAATAGGATGAGTGAAAGTACTTCCCTTCCGTATATAGTGGCAATTCACACAATTCAGACATGGAAAAACAACCCATTTTTTTACTACGCAAAAAACTCTGTCCCAATTTGTTTTATGGGCCTATATCCCATCTAGTATCTAATATCTATTTATCCCATAGGTATCTATCTCTTATCTATCTATATATCTAATCTAATATTTATCATCTGTATATCCATGTTTATTCTATGTATGTCTTTCTATCTCTCTACTGTATCTATCTTCTAAATATCTGTCTATCTGTTTATATGTGTCTATCCATCTACCTGGCTTCTACCTATTTGTACATCTATCTATCTATATAATCTTTCTAACTCTATCTCTCTCCTATCAGTGGCACACTGCCAATATAGGCAGACCACGCCGTTGCTGTGGGGCCCGTGGTACAGCCCGGAGGAGCGCATGGAAGGCTCCGCCCTAAACTTTGCACAAGACATTGGCAGTTTATTCATAGTTTGAGCCCCCCCCCCCCCCCTCTTGGTTGACGCTACCTCTCTGTCTGACCTCCACCATGATTCCGGCTGCGGCTCCCTCCCAGGCACACTGCGTCTGCATTTCACACTGGCCAATCAGCTTTTAGTAACGCCCCCATCGCCTGCCCTACCCCTTAAAAATATTATGAGGGCTTATTTTTTGTGGGAGAAGTTGTACTTTAATATGGCATACAATGTAGTGTGAAACGGGCAAAAAAATCAAACGGGGTGGAATTTGAAAAAATAAAATAAAAAACATTTTCCACCTTTTTATGGGTTTTGTTCCTATGGAATTCCCTTTGTGTCAAAACTGACCTGTGCCCTTCATTCTCTGGGTCAGTATGATTACAGTGATACCCCATAAGTATAGGTTTTGTATGTCTAAATAGTTTAAAAATACATTCACACTTTGATAAAAATGTTTTACTTACTTTTTTACATCACCATATTCTGACCTCCATAACTTTTTTTATAGTTATATCTACTGAGCTGTGTGGGGGCTCATTTTTTTGCAGAATGAACTGTAGTTTTTATTGATACCATTTTGGACTGTGTGTGACTTTTTTTATCACATTTTATTACATTTTTGGGGGTGAGAAAAGTGATGAAAAAATGGTGCTGGTAGCAGAGGGGTTAGGATGTGGGTGATGGGCTATGTCAGGCTTTAGCACAGTGGGCACCGGCAGGAGGAGCGATCTGTATGCGGACTCCTGCCCTGCACTCGTTCAGCTGTGCTCGCATACATATGGTGCCCTGTGCCCACTCTGCTAAAGACTGACATCGCCCATCTATGCCCGGCGTTACCAAAGCAGACAGGCGGGAGCAGTGATGTGTGCAGTACATGGCTCACTGCAGCCCCGGGGAGATCCTTACTCCCATACAGAGAGAGTACGGATTATAAAGCGCTATAGGCATCGGAATTCAGCACCTATTTCTTATAGGTTTCTAACGGTTTCAGTAGAACATGTGTACATTTCTTTATTGGCAAATGGGGGGGTGGCAGGGGAGGGGTCAGGAGGTAGGATGGGCCAGGGGTGGGTAGAGGGCGGGGTTGGGGGGCCCAATTCAGACTCTTGCTGTGGGGCCCAGTGATTTCTATGCACGCCCCTGTCTCATATGTATCTATCTAACATCTGTCTATCCGTTGTCCATTATCTATCAATCCATCTCATATTTATGTATCTATCTCATATACTGTACATCTACCTACCTATCTAATACCTATTGTCAATCTATAAAGTTATCCATTGCCTATTTTCTGTGTGTCTGTATATCTATCTATCTACAGTATCTATCTATCTATCTATCTATCTATCTATCTCATATCTATCTATTGTCTATGTATCTTATATATCTATCTCATATGTATCTCTATCCATCTCACATCTTTCTTTCTATTTATCTATCAATCAAGCTATCTAAGATCTATCATATCTGTATGTATAAATATATCCATTGTTGATTTTCTGTCTTTATTTAATGTACTCATTTTCTATCTCCATATATATCACTTATTGCATATATGTTATCTATTGTGTAATCTATAATATATATATCCTATCTATCTATCTATTTTATTTCTTATGGTATTTTTCTTTTCTTCCACTTGTAAGTTTCTGGTGGTGCACTGGGTTTGCTCCATGTATGTATCCTGGCTGCTTCCCTCTGCTGTTTTTGTCCTAGTTTGCAGTCAGTTCATTCTGCACTGATGTATATTTCATTGCCCGAAGCTTAATTTTGATTTATTGTCCATCCATAAATTAGAAAAATATGCTCTGGAATTCCATCCCGCTGAAAAGCTGTGCCTGATGTCAGGGGACTGGGTGATATTTAAGATGTCAGAAATACATATTGGATTAGCGTGCTTTGTTTCCCCACAACAGCAGGTGTTTAATCATAGCTGATGGCTCAAGTTAAATGCATTAGGACAGCAACAGCCAGGAAGATGGAGTTTTTCTAAACCATACAAACTCCAGATAAATAACTCAAAACTAATTGTTTGTCCACATCTTAGATGGGTTTTTATACACTTGGTGTATTGAATAATCAAAGCGTGTGGCACCTATCTTTATTAACACCTAAGCTGCCAAGCTGAACAGTATAAGGGGTTGGGAGCGAAGATCAGATGGGCTACAGGGCGTTTAAGAGTTAAATGGGATGGCGTTTAGGGGAAAGACTAACAGTGATATAACCTCTGAAAACTAATTTTCCACAATTTATCAATTTTTTTTTATAATAGCATTTTGGAAATTCATGGTAAAAGACCTGATGTATCTACAAATTGTACTGTTTTTCTTTTTTTTTGTCGATTTGTACCGCATGCTGATATTCAGAATATTATGACTTTCTCATGTATGGTACATGTTGAAAAAAAGGTTTGCTAGTGCTATGTGAAGTTAACTTGATTACTGAAATGCTAATGAGACTTAGGCCTCATGTACATGGCAGACCTGTGCATGCAGAGCCTGTACGGTGGTGGCGCAAAGAGTCCCCACTGCTCCATATGGCGCCATAGAGTCCCTGTAGCTCCGTATGGAACTATTGCTGCTAGAGGAGAATATTGCTATAATATATTATCTACAAGTACATAGCACCATTTTTTATGTCAGATACCATATTAATCGGAAAACAAAACACTGTGTATCAAACCATATGAAGGTACGTTTGCCCTCATTCATTTGCTGTTATAATAAATAGTATACATTAGGGCATATGAATTATCACTACTGTACTGTATCTGCACCTTATTACAGTATATGTGTATATTGTACACTTGCAGCTTTATTACATATACTGCAGTAGAGAGAGCTGTGTACATGCCAGTGGTCTGGACTCTCCCTTGCAGATTTTTCTCATTGTTTTCTACATTTATGCCATGAATGTACAGTATATGGTTAGAAAACTCTTTCAGGTGCGTGGCTGAGTCTTGTGTCTCGTGTTTGGACTGTATATGAAATACTGTAGGAAGCGGTACAGTATAGCCTATAGGCTTCTATGGGTGCATATTATACCTCTGCATAGTGTATGCCTCAGAGCTTGTACATGCCTCTAATACATTGGGAAAGAAATTGTCTGGCCATAACACAATGAATATAAAGCTCTGGTTTGGAACCTCTTTAGCTATTATACTAGGACGTACATTATACAGTAAGCAGTTTACAAATATAAGATTATTATTTTAATATTTGATTTCACAAATGGAAGATAATCTGATAATACAGGGAAATCCCCGCCAGGTATATTTAGCAGAACACTGGCACCACTTATAGCCCCCATTATTAAGGCTGATGATCGAGAGTGAACAATGCTCAATCATTGCCCCATGTAAACATGCATGCCACCTGACGACCCAACAACGAACATACACTCATTTTTTGGATGGTCGCACCTTCAATTCTGAGGCCGATGTTTGAGTAAAATAGCAATCTAGGGTCACAAATTACAGAATCAGGGTAATAAATGTGAGGTTTTGGTAGGGTCTATGGCCAAATCTGTTGACAGATGCCCTTAAAGGGGTTGTCCAAGTTATATTTATTGATGACCTATCCTCAAGATAGATCATCAATATCAGATCGTCTGGGGTCCGACACCTGGCACCCCCGCCGATCAGCTGTTTGAAGAGAAGGCGCGCGCCGTGCCAGCGCTGCTACCCCTTCATTGTTTACCTTCTCGCTGTTGCATCTGCAGCTTTGAACAGGTGTAATTACACCTAACAGTCCCATTCATTTCAATGGTACGGATCACTCCTATGTAGCACGCCTTCTCTTCGAACATCGGACCCCAGCCGATCTGATATTGATGACCTATCCTGAGGATAGGTCATTAATAAATATAACTTGGACAACCCCTTTAAAATGGCGTGATTTATGGAGGAGTTCTAATATATAGGCCTATCAAAACCACTAAATTGGTCCCTAAAAATTAGCATTTGGAAATTTTCTTGAAAAAAATTGTAAAATTGCTGCTAAACTTATAAGCCTTTAATGTCTACAAAACAAAAAATAAAAGTATGACTGAACAATGATACCAGCATAAAGTGGACCTATGGTAAATATTATTTATATTTATTTTACTATTTTGTCAGCTATCCTTATGTCTTAAAAGCAGAGAAATTCAAATTTTGAAAATTGCAAATTATGTTACATTTATATTTAAGTGTTCCTAAACTTTCAGATCAGCTTCAGTTATTAAAACGTATTCTATATGTGCTAAAATAAAATTTTGTAATATATTTTATTTTGTTTTATCCCTTACAAAATTGGCACTGGAAGTTCAAGTGACTATAGCACTTTAGAATCCGCAAATGCTGCTGTTGCCTGTACCAGCTCTGCTCTACTAAAGTCTGGCATAGGTGTGCTATGCCAGGCTGTGGCAGAGTGGGCACAGGGAGGAGAAGCGATGTGCTATGGAGAGCTGTTGCCTGCGCTGTCTTTTGCCAGAGCAGAACAAGTGGACGCAGGCAGGAGCTCTCAATTGCACATCGCTGCTCCTGCCTGTGCCCACTCTGCTAAAGCCTGGCATAGCACATCTACAGTGCTCACTGCGGCCCCAGTGGAATCCATACACCAGTATCCCACTGACATGTCAGCAGGGTATCATTGTAGGCATTCCAAAGTGCGATAGGCACCTAAACTTCAGGTGTCGATTGCACAAGAAAAAATAAAAATAAGAAAGTATATTACAAAATTTCCTTTTAGCACCTTTAGGGTCCATTCACACGTCCATAGTTGTTTTGCAGTTCGCAAATTGCGAATCCGCAAAACACGGACACCGGCAATGTGCGTTCCGGAATTTGCAGACTGCACATCGCCGGCACTATAATAGAAAATGCCTTTTCTTGTCCGCAATTGCAGACAAGAATAGGACATGTTCTATTTTTGGGGGGAACGAAATTACGGATCCAGAAGTGCGCATGCGGACAGCACATAGCATCTGTTCCGGCCCCATTGAAAATGAATGGGACTGCAAAATCTGGAACGGATCCGGAAAAAAATTTCGGACGTGTGAATGGACCCTTAGAATGGGTTTTAATAAAGTTGATTTAAAAGTTTAGGTAAACTTTAAATTTGGGATTTTTGTTACAAAATATATCGGCCAAAATTTCCCACTAACAAAAAGTACTATGTGTCAGAATTAAAATCATCTGAGAAATGCTTGGATAAGTAAAACCACTCCAAAATAAACTGATTTGGAAAATAAGGCTGTGTCCCGAAGGCCAAATAAGGTTTTGTCCTTAAGGGGTTAATAATAAAATGATATCGGGGGAAAGTAATAGCAGCTCCACTGTTGTGTAGTGTATATTAAGTGTAAGCATTTGTGAGCTGCCTGTTCAGCGGCCGGTGCTTTATAACCATAATTGTAGGGAGAAGAAATGCTGTGGAGATAATGCCGATGATGATTCCACTTCACATCCTAATAATATGTTTTAATAGAGAAACGGCTGCATATGTGAGAAAGTTTATTTGGAGCCTGATTTATCCTGCGTTGCTTTTTCAGCCCGTGAGATTGTTCTGTTTATGTTAATCCGGCTCCTGGATATAGAAAAATGATGAGGCCTGGTCTAGAGCAATTTAGCTGGAGGCCGAGAAGAAGGCGCTCAGAAGAGCAAACATTTTCAAGGTCAACTGGTGAACTGTAACAGGCAAGTGAGATTCATGGCAAGAGTTGTATGTTTTGACACAGCAGCGATTTGATTAAAAGGGAAAGTAATGGGTTTAAGCAGTCGCTATGAGGATGTAGCTGGAGTTTGTTAGCTTTTCGCAAATTACTTACCAGACCAGTGATGGGGCTGGAAATAGGAATACTTAGCACTAGGTAAAGAAAAGCCGACTGTACAGAAAAGAGCCATGGCTACTGGCGAGGGGGGGTCACAAAGTGTTCCTAATTCTGCAAATAAAAAGACATATTGTGCACGTAAGGTGAGATCTGCACCAATCCATCTAATGGCACCTACAGATTTCAACATGACCTCTCTTTCTGCTTATGATGCAAACAAATGAGCATAGAGGCATTTGCAGAAATTAGAACCTGATGTAATGAAATTAATTGTTAATTAAAGTAAGGCTTAAAGGGAGTCTGTCATCAAAGTTTCACCTTTTTAACCCTTCCCATAGCTTTCTAGCAGCCTTACGGTTAATAAAAACGTTACCTTTATGATCAATCGTGGACTTATAAAACCGGCAAAAAACAACTTAGTAGCATATGCAAATGAGGGTTCGCAAGTGCCCAGGGGCGGCGTTACCCTCGTAGGTGCCCTGCTAGCTCAGCCTTTTCTTCGCTTCCCCCGCCCCTTCCTTCCCTCCGCCCGCCCATCCTTTCCCTCTGACCGCCTATCTACTAACTTCTTGTTTCGCCGAGATCCAGCGCCTGCGCACTCAGTCCGTCGGCCGGCACATGCGCACTGCGATGCCCATTCCTTGTACGGCATCACAGTAATTAATGCGCATGCGCCAGCTAACGGCTAAAAGCGGCTAAAGGCTGCAGTATTTTGTCCGGTCAAATACTGTACAAGAGACAGAACGGAAGACATCCTGAGGCATACTGAACGGATTGCTTTCCATTCAGAATGCATTAGGACAAAAATGATGCGTTTTTTTTCCGGTATTAAGACCCTTTACTGGATTTCAATACAGGAAAAGAATAACGCTACTGTGAAAGTAGCGTTAGGTGATTATAGCATAAAGTCGCACAAAATGTTGAAGGGGTATTCAGGCTTAGAAAAGCCATTTTCAAATACCCTGTTATAGAATTATGAATTCATACAGTGGGGTCCCCTGTTCAGGTCCTTCATCCATGTGTTCAGGTCCTTTTATCTATGAGCCAATGTGGAGAGCAGGTATAAAGAATATTCAGGATTTATAAAACTGGTGTAAAGTAGAACTGGCTCAGTTTCCCATAGCAGCCAATCAGATCCCAACTTTCATTTTTTACTGCTCCTTTGGAAAATGAAAGGTGAATCTGATTGGTTGCTATGGGCAACTAAGCCAGTTCTACTTTACACCAACACACTAGATGATCAGCCGGTCAATTGGTTTGGCCAACATTTATTCGATGTGTTTGGCCTGCTTAAAAGGGTTGTCCAAAAATGGAAACTAAATTTCATATGGCCAGGCATAGTGTTAAATAATAACAAACCTCACTGGTTTAAACTGTTCCAGGCCGACAGCAGTGACCTGCTAATGGATGGGACGTCACACTTCCGGTCCAGCATAGACTAAAGTTTAGTGCTGGACCTGGAACACTTTAAAGAGGTGTTTTTTTTCTTCTTAATCTTAGTTTTACACTGTGCCCGGTCCTATGAAATTTAGTTTCCAATTTTCCTTTAACGCCCATCCTTTGAAGATAGGAGGCTGTTTTGGGGCTGTTTGCCAATAAGTGATGATGGTCTAATTGGAGCAGAAAATCTCCCTGTATATAGCAGTGGATTTGTTCTCCAGACTTCTATTATAATGATATGTGGAGAAAAAAACATTTTTTCATGGATTTTTCCTGGTTAAGTTTTTAATAAATGTTTAATAAATGTAAAATCATAACCCAACAAAGGGAAATGTATGTATTATATCAGCTGAAACTATATTTATGTGGGGGCTGAATGGCAATATTATGTGGGTGTTGTATGGGAGTTTTATATGGGGGGGGGGGGGGGTGCAGCACCAGATGCTTTGCCCAGTGCCAGCAACATCGTGACTGCTGCAGCACATTCAAGTGTATCGCCGTCCTCAAGACAGTGATACAGGTAAATATGGCAGCAGGGAAAGAGCTCATTGTCCTTCTGTTCACACTAATAGGACACAAGGCATGAAGCCTATTAGAGGACACATCAGTGGTGCAGGCTGCACAATGACGTCATTGTGATCACCTGAGCCTGGATGCAGGCAACACACGCTGGAAGAGGCCTGTGCCTGCCATCACAGATGGCGGTAGGGAGCAGCAGTGAGGTGAGTATTTGATTTTGTTTTGTGACTGTGGCGGATAATACTAAGGTTCTATAGACTTCAGGGGCATTATAAGTTCTGGGGCACTACAGACGGCAGGAGCACTTTAACTACTAGGAGCACTATAAAGGCATTTAACTATTGGTGGCACTACAGAGGGGCATTCTATCTACTGGGGGCACTACAGTGGGGCAGTTTAATTACTGGGCGCTCCCCATAAGCCATTTTAACTACTGGGGGCACTACAGTGGGGCATTTTGACTACTGGGGGCACTACAGTGGGGCATTTTAACTACTGGGGGCACTACAGTGGGGCATTTTGACTACTGGCGCACTACAGTAGGGCATTTTGACTACTGGGGGCACTACAGAAGCCATTTTAACTACTGGGGGCAATACAGTGGGCATTTTAAGTACTGGGCGCACCCCATAAGCCATTTTAACTACTGGGGGCACTGCAGAATAAATTTTAACTACTGGGAGTACTGCAGTGGCTCATTTTAATTGTGGCATCTATCAGCTTTACACCTCCCTCGCCACTTTCCCTAAAGGGGGCGTAGCAAGGGTGGGAAGGGGACATGTCAAGAGGCTCCAACAAAGTTATCTTAATTTATGCCAGTTTTCTGGCACAAATGAAGCCAGAAATCTATGGCAGCTTTGAGCTGTCGTAGATTTCTACTTTGGCGCATCCTCCGGTGGCATGGGTATATCAGGACAGGCCCAGAATCTTCCATGAGCTCTTATCCTTCTCCATAACCAGCAGTTCAGCGGTTGGCATTGTTCTTCCTCATGGAAATCACAGAAACCATAAATTCCCAGTAGAAAATATGTTTGTAAATTGAGAATGAAATATATCTCAGGCTGGTGGCATTAGACAACAGGAATGCTGATTGGATCTGTCAAGAGTGGAGTATTATAGCACATGATATGTTAATTTTGGCCATGCAATTATTAGGCACACTTATCAAGCGTTGCACAGAATTTTCCAAAACAACTATTCTTTAGATGCAAGCTAGGTACATTTCTGCAAATATGCAGGAGAAGAAAATGACTTTGTCATTGTGAAAAGTGAATAACAAACAAGGTTTGTCAGTTAACGTGATCAAAATGTTGCCATCCTGTTGCAATTCATTTGAGAAACACGAGTCACTTTATTTGCTTTGCCTAAAGTCTAACTTAGATGCTATTTTGCAGAAATGTATATTAAGCATATTGAAATTAGTTTGCAGACCAATTTGTGCCGACCTACTGATAAAAATAGTGTACACGTTAAGCATGCCGGCTGAGTTAATGATTGTTTAGCTGCTCTTCCTGGTAATGAAAATGGATTGGTATATTCACGGGATTTTTTTGTATTGCAGTTTACAATATACATGGTGATTTTATTTATTTAGCTTAATAATTAAATGGGTTGGACACTTTCTGTTAGGGCTGTATTACACCAACAGATTATCTGACGTATATCTGACAGATTTCTGACCAATCATTGGTCAGATGGCCCATAACACACACAGATCTTTTGTTATACACACCAACTATTGGTCTGATTGGACAGATATTGGTCAGATAATCTTTTGGTGTAATACAACACTGCTGATCAATGTGTTTGTAAGGTGATTATATGACACTTCCCAACATAGCATTTGTCAAAATTCTGCACCATTTTCTATATTTCGTACGGTATGGTCTGTTATTTGCCAAGTCTTCTCCACAAAATGGCTGCTGATGGAGGGTCATTAGACCAGACAGATCTCCTCCATTCAAATACACTACACCTGTCATCTGCACTTGCACTGTTGGAGGCGTAGTGCGTTAGAATAGAGAAGCCTTAATGATGTGTCTGGTCACAGGATCCTCCATCAGTGGCCATCCTATTGATGTATGTGCACAGCACAGATTTACCCTACAAGGGGATATGGCTTATGAAATAAAGCAAACAGCAAGAATTCTAAGAAAAGGGGGGTCAGTCTTAAAATTGCCATGGCTGTGAAAGAAAAAAGATAATAAACAATGCAACAGCTAATGCTACACTCATTTTATAAATTTGAGATTCTTGGCAAATACATTTTGCACAAAATTATTTGTGTCTGTCCGCAGGCGTCAAGGCGATCTCTCTAGGACAGAAAGCTAACACCTGTTATGTACCATACTGACTGCCACAAAATAGAGGGAATGCAGGTTCCACGTGCATGCTAGGTCCACTCTGCCTTTTATCACTTTTGGTGCCATAATAGCCTCTATTAAATCTAGGGAATGCAGGTTCTTCCCCGGAGGAAATCCCTCCATAATACAGCTTCCACTGGAGCATGCCACAGGTTTTTTGGGGTGTGGACTCATACAGGTATATAAGAACTCAGTGACTTCTATAGCAATCCATACAATTTGGCGTTTGACCAAAGCCATAATACCATCATGGACATAAGTCTTATAGATACATTGACATGATATGTTTTATATTACAGAAAAACAGCAAAGGTCCAAATATTGCAACCCAACATTATTCCCCCCCCCCCCCCTCCGAGGGTTAGCAGATTGACCCGAACAAGTTGTTCCGTTTATTGTTTATGATAATATGAAAACAGAGATATCATATCTGGGATCGTTCACATATATTATAGTTGGCCGCTGTACACGACTCCAAGAATATTCAGGTTGCTGGGTTAAATCTTGAAAGAAGTGAGGTCTGCACTCTTGGTCGTAGGTGAGTGCTTGTGGAAGACTTGTCAGTCGGTTCCAAATATTAATTATTTTTTAGTAATTGTGCATCCAGGTATGAAATAGTATACAGTATGTCAAAGCAAATTTTAAACCAGACATTTTGGTCCATTAAGGACCTTCTTGAGAATTTTGTGGCAACAGAATGCATTAGTCCTTCAATGTCCTATGATACTAGACATCTCCTATATACAGTTAGGGCCATATATATTTGGACACTGACACAAATTTAGTTTTTATTACCTGTTAACTAAAACATATTTAAGTTATAGTTATAGTAGACACAAAATCCAGACTTTTAGCTTTCATTTGAGACCATCCACATTAAAATTAGATGAAAGGTTTAGGAGTTTCAGCTCTTTTACATGTGGCACCCTGTTTTAAAAGGGTAATTGGACAATTGACTCAAAGGCTGTTTCATGGGCAGGTGTGGGCAATTCCTTCATTATTTCATTCTCAATTAAGCACATAAAAGGCCTGGAGTTGATTAGAGGTGTGGTGCTTGCATTTTGAAGATTTTGCTGAGAATTAAACATGCGGTCAAAGGAGCTCTCCATGCAGGTGAAACAAGCCATCCTTCATCTGCGAAAACAGAAAAAACCCACCTGAGAAATTGCTACACTATTAGGAGTGGCAAAATCTACAGTTTGGTACTTCCTGAGAAAGAAGGAAAGCACTGGTGACCTCAACAACGCAAAAAGACCTGGAAGCCCACGGAAGCCAACAGTGGTGGATGATTGCAGAATAATTACCATGGTGAGGAGAAACCCCTTCACAACAGCCAACCAAGTGAACAACACTCTCCAGGATATAGGCGTATCAATATCCAAATCTACCATAAAGAGAAGACTGCGTGAAAGTAAATACAGAGGATTCACTGCACAGTTCAAGCCACTCATAAGACTCAAGAATAAGAAGGCTAGATTGGACTTTGCTAAAAAAAAAAAAAAACATCTTAAAAAAACAGCACACTTCTGGAAGAACATTCTGTGGACAGATGAAACCAAGATCAACCTCTATCAGAATGATGGAAAGAAAAAAGTATAGCGAAGGCATGGTACAGCTCATGATCCCAAGCATACCACATCATCTGTAAAACACGGCGGAGGCAGTGTGATGGCTTGGGCATGCATGGCTGCAAGTGGCACTGGGTCCCTAGTGTTTATTGATGATGTGACACAGGACAGAAGCAGCCAAATGAATTCAGTTTTTTTTAGAGACATACTGTGTGCTTGAATCCAGCCAAATGCAGCCAAACTGATTGGTCGGCGTTTCATATTACAGATGGACAATGGCCCAAAACAAAAAGCTAAAGCAACCCAGGAGTTTATTAAAGCAAAGAAGTGGAATATTCTTGAATGGCCAGGTCCGTCACCCGATAGAGCATTTCACTTGTTAAAGACTAAACATCAGACAGAAAGGCCCAAAAACAAACAGCAACTGAAAACCTCTGCAGTAAAGGCCTGGCAGAGCATTAAAAAGGAGGAAACACAGCGTCTGGTGATGTCCATGAGTTCAAGACTTCAGGCAGTCATTGCCAACAAAGGGTTTTCAACCAAGTATTAAAAAATAACATTTTATTTACAATTATTTAATTTGTCTGATTACTTTTGAGCTTCTAAAATTAAGGGATTGAGTTTAAAAAATGCTTTAGTTCCTCACATTTTTATGCAATCATTTTGTTCAACCCAGTGAATTAAAGCTGAAAGTCTGAACTTCAACTGCATTAACATTGTTTTGTTCAAAATCCATTGTGGTAATGTACAGAACAAAAATGAGAAAAATGTTGTCTCTGAACAAATATATATGGACCCAACTGTATTACATTCTTCTGCCCTGTATCTATTACTTAGGTTATAATGCTAATTATTACTCTTAGTTATAATAATATAACAGTACAGAACTTCCAGGCTGAAACGCATAGCATTCAATAAACAAGAAGCAATAATCTACTACCAGCATGTTAAACAGGGCCTCCACCAGATAAAGAAGCATTTGGAAGGTGAAGTCTTGGTCTCTGAGGATACAGGCTACTGGATGATAAATGATCCATGGGAGGGGCGGTGAACTAAAAGGGCTTTTTGCATAGCCTGAAGTCCTAGCAGTGGGTGGCCGTTCACTGGGGACCCTGCAGGCCGTTCACTGTCCCATTCCGCCTGGTGTTTAATAGCCTAAACACCCCCAGGCTAAACTTGTATTTGTAAGATCAACTTCTCCACTCTCACCCCACACAAAACACAACTGCATTCAATTCATCCGACAAGCCTTCTCTAACTGCTCCCTTGGAAATAATAATTCATTACAGGACAGTCGAGAAAGAAAAGAGCTAAAGAGCTTTGATGGGATTAGAGGACACCCCCACAGAGATGATTTAGGAGCTGTGATAATTCACTTAACAGTTGCCTGGGGTAGATTGCCAGGCAGGGAGATGTAACTACATCAGTCTGGCACAGGGTTCATTTCCAGCCAGTGCGAGGTGGCGTAATGGAGCTCATTAGCAATATTTAAAAGATTTGACTCAAGTCAGAGAGTCATAAAATCCAGGACTATTTTATCTGCCTCTGGATTAGTGGCCTTTAGTTTTACTCCAGCTGAATATTAAAATTCAAATGGCCGCTGCCTCCTATCTCTAGAAGCGTCTCCTCTGGCTGTTATTGGTATGGTTGGTTTAGTTTCTCGTTTGCTAACCTTTAACAAAATGCATATCATTTGTAATGGGGAGCCTTGTACGTGAGAGGATAAGAAATATCATTTCCGTGAAGCTGCTAGAAGAGGCAATGGAGGCTTATATTGATCAGAAAGGAGAGAAATATCATGGATGTAAGGAGGGATAGAAGAAAGGGGAGCAAAAGATGGAAGGAGACCTGCTCTAGTTCTGTATAAGTGGAATATGTTAGTGTCAGATTGTGTAGTTGTCATTTTTTCCTTTTTTTTATATTTAATGCAACCATGAATATGCAGTATATAGTATAAAAGTGTCTCTGTACAAAGCAAAGAATATAAATATATATACTGTATATATATATATATATATTCTGCACCATAGAATGGCACGGTGGCTAGATGGCTTAATACATAGCACTGCTGACTTGGACCTGGGTATCAGATTTGTTTTGTTCTTGTCTTTTTCTTCTGTAGTGAAAAAATATCAATCTGCCATGGTGTATGAATAATTTACCTGCAAATCATTTACCGTGTTTGTGCATTTGATAAAGAATAGGATTGTAAGCTGCTTTTTGAAGTAGGAACTAATTATGATTCAAATTAATATTAGGCTACTTAATAATCCCTTTGCAGATTTGGGCTACATGTACTTTCAGATGTGCGGGTTAAGGTATATGGAGATACTGGTACATCTGTGATGGATTTGTAGTACCCCAGTGCAACTAGGGGTATCTCAAAATTATTGGGATTGTATGTTAACGTGATGTAATATGTTAATGCACTTTATGTCATATAAAGTACTCGGAGAGTTCCAGGATTAGCTACATGTGGCCAGGACTTCAACCCTGGTCCAGCCCTCTCTGGAGCTGAGGGGGGGGGGGGGGGGTTGGGCTGACCTCACCTCCTAGTTCCAGAAGATTGGAGTAGTGTGAGGCTAGACAGAGTTGAGTAAGCACATGGCAGAGCCCCTACCCCAAAAGCTTGTTTTCAGATTTCTTCTGAGGAACCCTATTCCAGAGAGACTGCAAACTTGTAAAGCTACAGAGTGAGAGATAGAGAGATCAGCCTTAAACATTATAGACCCTGCTGATGCACCGGGATAACAAGCCAAGACACCTGATGCAGACTCCCTAAATCTACCTTTTGCATTCAGTAAAGGAAAATGTTATTCATACTGCAATCTCTGCCTGGTTTCTTCAAAATACCCCTTTACTGCTCTGCAGCCCAGGGAGCGACTGCCTGAGGGAGCACACCTTGACACTACAACATCTCATCAAGGCAACTACCACTACCATCCTCTGCACCAGCTGTAGGGAACAGGTCAGTTTTACCACCTAGGGATAAAACTAAACCCATAAAACTATGGCGCAGTTGCATTTTTTTCCCCAAAACACCTTATTTGGAATTCTTTTCCAGGTGCCCAACTACATTGTATGTAATCTTAAATCATGACATTAGAAAATGCAACTTGTCCTGCAAAAAACAAGCTCTTATACGTCTATGTGAATGGAAAAATAAAATGTTATGGCTCTGGGAAGGCGGAGAGTGAAAAATGAAAACTTAAAAACGGAAAATCGCCATGTCCTCAAAGGGTTAAAGTGGAGACACACAATGATACACAATGGCTCTATATTCATATATTAAGAATATGCATATCAGAAATCTGTAATATGGCTATGTTCATGAGCATAGCTACCTTTTTATTTTTTGTACAAAGAGCCTTAGTGTGTATGTGTGTGTGTGTGTAGATATATATATATATATATCATTATATTTTTTTCTTAAGATTACCCCTAAATACTGAATGGGTTCCAAAATATCACATGTACACTAACAAGACTGAACTCAATCTGTTTCTTATCAAGCTTTAATTAATCACAGTAAGTGTACAAAATTTACATAATTTATAGGTGGAAATAATAGGATAAATTGAAAAATCTGCATTTTTGGCTCAGGCACAAATTATGTCAATAAATCAGCTTTTTCACCCATAATTTTGTGTTTCACGAGTACTTCACCTGACTAACCTTATTAATTACCAGTTTATATGTCACAATTTTGTAGTTGTTTTCACAAATTATGGCTCATCCATAAATGGTCTGGCAACCCGCACTCTTTTATACATCATTCAGATATTCACTTCAGAATAGAGTTGAATTGACCACCGATTGACCTCCCTGCTGGTCTAAAGGTGCTCATACACCTTCAAGCTGTCGGCCAAGCACGCCTGAGTTTTAAATGGGAAGAAAGGAGAAAACCACTGCCAAACACCTCAGGCTGCAGCTAGTGTCTCAGGAGAACAAATGGAGCAGATATTCAATTTCAATGCACCCAAGCCTTCTCTGTCTGGAAATCTGGGACAGTTGGGAGCTCCCCATACATATTTTCATCTACTGCCTCCAAAAATGGAACTGAATTAGGATATAAGCCAAACAGCAATCTTGTCTATAAGGAAAAATGACCCATCTGCAGACAGCTGTTTCAGGGTTTTGCCCCTTGTCAGTGCAGAGCTGAGTACTGGTTTAGCTTTGTGAAAGGCCTTTGTTGAAGGGCTAGGCCCGTGGAAGGAAATTTCTCCTTGTGGATACCTATTAAGGGTAGCTGTCCTATAATTCAATGTCCATCCATTTATCAGGCCCCGAAAAATGATTTGGGATAGAAGCCAAGTCAGTCTTTTCCATAAGGAAAAGAGACCCATCTGCCAACAGCTGTTTTGTGGCCTTTGTCCCTTGTCAGTGAGGAGCAGGGTATTAGGGAAACAGCTGACTCTAGAGGGACAGTTTTCCTTCTTCTGGGAGAACTACTTTGCATATCTTTTCTTTGCCGTAGAGCCTTGCCTGGCCTATTAGACTCACATTGGCGATCTCCACAAGGAGAAACGTTATACTGCTAGAAGTATTTTTTTTTTAAAAAGCAATACAAATGTACAGGAACATACAGTATTTCTTTTTATTATAAGCTCCTTGAAAGAATATAAAATATTGTCCTTGATATAAGATTGAGATATTTAGGAGATGACAGTGTCACTTTGATTGGATGCCCATTGCTAGATTATTGAGCCTGTTCATACCCTGGAGGCCATGGTGCTGTCAAAACAGAGACAGTGAGATGAAATGTGAAGTATCTCCAGACTGACCAATAGATATTCCATGTGTTAACGGATTAGAGTGAGAAATTCTGTGAAGAGTCTTATCCTACCTCATCACATTATCTGTGAAATGACAGTCCTCTGTAGACAAGAAAGCTGTGGGAAGTTTAAAAACGGAATATATAAAATACAGTCTACAGCCTCAATGTGAACTAAGCAGTGTTTAAAGAGTAACTAAACCTTTGACTACAATTTTAATATGATGTCCCTAATGCCCTAAAAAAACTTTTTCCAATATACTTTATTACGGTAATTTTGTATTTTTCTTAGTGTTTTTCCTACCTAAAGCGCACCATTCACTGTGCGCTTAAAACTCAATTGATATACTGTAAGTTTTTGCTTACCCTAGGGGAATGTCCACTAGGAACCCATACTCTGCAGATTTACCAATTTTAGCAAATCTCATCCACACTATGCTGAGAAAATCTGCAGCATAAGGCCTCATGCACACAACCGTTGTTCTGGTCCGCATCCAAGCCGCAGTTTTTGCGGCTCGGGTGCGGACCCATTTACTTAAATGGGGCTGCAAAAGATGCGGACAGCACTCCGTGTGCTGTCCGCATCCGTTGCTCTGTTACGTAGCCCCGCAAAAACAATATAACATGTCCTATTCTTGTCAGTTTTGCAGACAAGAATAGGCATTTCTACAATGGGCCGTCTGTTACGTTCCGCAAATTGCGGAAGGCACACGGGCGGCTTCTGTGTTTTGCGGGACCGCAAAAAACGGAACGGTCGTGTGCATGAGGCCTAAATTGACCTGCATTGTAAATCTGTAGGACGTCAATTAAAGATGAGCAAAGTTTTGAAAAATTCGCCGAAGTTTGACAAGAAGTTTTATTTGTTACAAATCAGTTTGTCACGAAACGCTATAAATCAGGTATATCCATACATCACGGTGGCTGAGGGAATGTATGGAGCAGGCTGCTGCAGTGAGCCCGGTCCATATGCTGCAGGTGCCGGCTGTATCATACAGCAGACACCCAGCCGCAATGACGGGGAATTGCGATCCCACCAAACCCCATCATTTAACTCCTCAGATGCCGCGATCAACACTGATCACAGAATCTGTGAGGTGAGGCAGAGGGATGTGGCTACCTCTGCCTTCCGATCAAAGCCTCCATTGTGAAATTGCGGGTCTCTGATCGGTTACCATGGCTATCTGGACACTTTTAAAGCTTCCCATGGCTGCCATGGTAACCTCCCTGCTGTGCTGTCTGTTGCCCATAGTGTATAACAACAGTATCACTGACAGAAGGCATTCTCTATGATAAATTTTCGCTCCACTTCATACATGTTCAGGGCAAAATATTTAACTGTGGCCTAATACTGATGCTATGGAATGCAACAGCTAACAGAAGGCATTCCCTATATTCAATTTCACTCCACTGCACACATGTACAGGCCAAAAATTACGCCATCGTGTAAAACAGACGCAACATAACTGTATCACTAAAATAAGGCATTATCTCTGAATGTGGGTGCACTAGAACATGATGCACACGGCGATTACTCTCAACCTGCAACCTTCGGACCACAAGCTCTTAATTGATAATGAAGGACCTTGAAATTGCTATGCTAAGAATCCCTGCATTTCCAAACACCTACACAGAAAACTTTTCTGATATCCTTTTTGTTTCACTAAACCAAGGGTATCCAACTGGCAGATGGTGAATTCAGACCACTGACATCAGGCCCCTGCTGTCTGGACTGAGAGAGGAGCAGTAAGCAGTTCTGTCTTTAAGCTGTGCAGCGCAGGGCACCTGGATGACCGTCAGCAGGCAGTCACAGAGGGACATCTGTTCTCTGCTGAAGCTGCTGTTTTGGACTCCAAAGCATGATTAGAGCCAGCTACAAAGCATGATTAGAGCCAGCTACAGCAGAGGAGGAACATTCCTCCTCAACTATGTGAGTGACCAACTTCTGCCACTGCCACAAGCCAGGAAGGAGCCAGGAGGAAGGGAGAAAGATGTGGTAGCATCTGGGAGGCACAGTCCAGGCGACAGCACCATTGTGGCAGTTAAGGAGCCCCTTCCACAGTGTATTCCTAAATCGCATGTGTCCATCTCTGTCTCTGTGTGCACTGTATTGGATGCAGACATTGTGAGGGTAATATAGTAAAAGAAAAGGATAGAATTACTGATGTGAGGGTGCCCATACACACTGCAGCTGAGCCATGGTAACTGCCTGCATCTTGAAGACACGACCACTACAGATGAAGCACAGAAATTAGCTGCGAATCTCATGTACTCACCATGGCTTGGCTGAAACCTTTACTGGCATGCTAAGGGTTACTTATGTAGTACCTCCATGTGCCTCAAATTAGTAATCTATTTGTGCCTTACTGGTGTGCCTTGCATAACCCCCAATGTGTGTTTAATTAGGAACATTGAGGTTGCTAATAAGAGGCACATGATGTGGCAACTTACCAATACCTTGTGAGGCATATGGGGGTTATACATTTAGTAACCCCATATGCCTCACATTAGTAAGCAACCACATATCTCCCGCTGCAGCTCATTTTAAACGGAGTTTCCAAGATTTTTAACTGTTGACCTACTCCCTGGATAGGTCATCAGTATCTGATCTGTGGGGGTCTGACACTAGAGATCCCTGCCGGTCAGATGTTTTAGAACGCACCAGCACTCACAGTAGCCCTGCGGCCTTCTCTTGGCTCACAAAGCAGAGCGCTGTCCATTCGATAGTGGCTGTGCTTGGTATTGCAGCTCAGCTCCATTGAAGTGAATGATGAACATGATGTTACACGGCCTAAGCAAAGTTTGGAGAAGGCTGCGGCTCTACTTAGAACACTGGTGCCTCGAACAGTTGATCGGCGGGGGTCCTGGGTGTCAGACTTTCAGTGATCAGATACTAATGACCTATCCAGAGGAAAATCCCTTTAAACCTCTGTACCTTGTTTTAACCCTCATTGCCTGGGTCTGCTGGACCTTTATAAAAAATAAAAAAACAGTTGTTGAGTACCCCTGCACTAAACAAATTGATTTCTTAATATGTACATGTAGAAATGATATTGGAGAGTGATGTATGGGCCATATTAGTTATGGAGCGTATACAATCTGTTTTCTAGAAACAAGAATTCCTGTCTAAAAAGTTTATTTTTCACGGTTTCACCATCTATGGCACTGTGAACTTTTTTGACATTTTTGAAGCTAGGTCACATGGAAATCCCAGAGGTCTAATAGACAGTGTCATCCATTCTGTCCATGTTTTAAGCGTACATTATAAATAGATACGTACTTGAAAGAGATTTGAGCAAGAAATGGTAAAGATTATGAATATTAAGATTTATATTAATCTATAAGCCTATTAAAGTCCAGTAAAACCTGTCCTTCAGACCACCTTTTTTAAGATATCACCTCCCTGATGGGACCACTAAATTCCGGTCTAAATTATTTTCCCATAAAGAACAATGAAAAGAAAATGATTATATTAAGGCTACTTCTACTATGGTTTCTTTTCATTCTAAGGCCAAAATGAGTTCTAATTGTAAAATAACATTGGTTTTGACCTTGTTAATGAGGCCTTCGACTTAAAACAGCCCTTGGCTTACAGATCCACTCTGCACATTGTAGAAGCAGCGCTGCAGAATTACCTTACTGCAACAGGATCTGTAGAAATGATATATTTCTCCTGCTTGATGGGATTGTACTCTTCATCATAATGGCAATTTTCCAGGAATAATGAATCTTGTATTTTACCTTACATTAAAATGAAAAAGCCAGGAACCAATTCATTGAATTTGTTTTTATGAAATAAGATGTCCAAGCCTTGGAAAAGGGATGGATGTTGTAATTGAGGCAAGAAATTGTGTGAATGAAGTATATGCTTTTAACGCAGAGCTTCCAAGTGTCACTAACAGGGTGGATAGGACCCTGTTAGTAAAGGATCAACCCGATGTGAAACAGGTGGATGAGCCATTGGAAATATATTGACAATGAACCTTTTTACTGTGCTATGGAAATAGAGGTTTTGTAAGAATTGTTACTGGTAATATTACCTAATGGTCCCTGCCATTAGGCCATTGTCTTCTTCAGAGAGGGATAAATAGAGTATATATATTTATAAATGTATATTTATTTATTTAATAATCGGCTACATTTAATAACCTAATTTATTCAAACATTATACAAATACTATTAGATATAACAAATTAGATTCTCCAACCAGTAAAAACTTTAAATAGCAGCCTAAAACTCACTTCTTCAAGAAAGCCTACAATAAGGGCCCATTCTGATAGCCGTATGTGATTTGTGGTCTGCACATTGCAAATACCAGCCCGCGTGCAATCCGCATTTTGCTGAGTGCACACGGTCAGTCCTATAGGGACATTCCCTATCTTTTCTGCGTGCCCGCTGAACGGAAGTACAGATGTGGCCCCATTGAAATTAATGGGTCCGTATCCGTTCCGCAAAATTGTGAAATCGATACAGACACATCAATATGGTTGTCTGAATGGGGCCTAATCCTGCTGTCACTACAAAGCCATATGGGTCCTTCCCTTCACTTGAAGAGTGGAACCCTGGACTTTAAAATAAAAAATAATAATTATTATTATTATTATTATTATTATTATTATTATAATAATATATAAAAATTAATATATGATGTGTCATCAGAAAATGATCTATTATTTAAATCATGTTTTATTTTTAACATATTTTTAAATAATTTTTAGTAACATAGTAACATAGTACATAAGGCCGAAAAAAGACATTTGTCCATCCAGTTCGGCCTGTTATCCCGCAAGTTGATCCAGAGGAAGACCCCTCTCTAGTAGCTGTAGCCTGTAATATTATTAAGCTCCAGAAATACGTCCAGGCCCCTCTTGAATTCCTTTATTGTACTCACCATCACCACCTCCTCAGGCAGAGAGTTCCATAGTCTCACTGCTCTTACCGTAAAGAATCCTTTTCTATGTTTGTGTACAAACCTTCTTTCCTCCAGACGCAGAGGATGTCCCCTCGTCACAGTCACAGTCCTGGGGATAAATAGCTGATGGGATACATCTCTGTACTGACCCTTGATATATTTATACATATATAATTTTTAAATATATTTTTCATTTTAAATTGTCAATATCTATATTTAAACAAGAAACATACAATTCAGCAGTTTTTCACCAGCCACTAAGCCTGATAATTGGCGCCACTTCTTGGTCTGTACTGATAACTACAGGGAGTGCAGAATTATTAGGCAAGTTGTATTTTTGAGGATTAATTTTATTATTGAACAACAACCATGTTCTCAATGAACCCAAAAAACTCATTAATATCAAAGCTGAATATTTTTGGAAGTAGTTTTTAGTTTGTTTTTAGTTTTAGCTATTTTAGGGGGATATCTGTGTGTGCAGGTGACTATTACTGTGCATAATTATTAGGCAACTTAACAAAAAAACAAATATATACCCATTTCAATTATTTATTTTTACCAGTGAAACCAATATAACATCTCAACATTCACAAATATACATTTCTGACATTCAAAAACAAAACAAAAACAAATCAGTGACCAATATAGCCACCTTTCTTTGCAAGGACACTCAAAAGCCTGCCATCCATGGATTCTGTCAGTGTTTTGATCTGTTCACCATCAACATTGCGTGCAGCAGCAACCACAGCCTCCCAGACACTGTTCAGAGAGGTGTACTGTTTTCCCTCCTTGTAAATCTCACATTTGATGATGGACCACAGGTTCTCAATGGGGTTCAGATCAGGTGAACAAGGAGGCCATGTCATTAGATTTTCTTCTTTTATACCCTTTCTTGCCAGCCACACTGTGGAGTACTTGGACGCGTGTGATGGAGCATTGTCCTGCATGAAAATCATGTTTTTCTTGAAGAATGCAGACTTCGTCCTGTACCACTGCTTGAAGAAGGTGTCTTCCGGAAACTGGCAGTAGGACTGGGAGTTGAGCTTGACTCCATCCTCAACCCGAAAAGGCCCCACAAGCTCATCTTTGATGATACCAGCCCAAACCAGTACTCCACCTCCACGTTGCTGGCGTCTGAGTCGGACTGGAGCTCTCTGCCCTTTACCAATCCAGCCACGGGCCCATCCATCTGGCCCATCAAGACTCACTCTCATTTCATCAGTCCATAAAACCTTAGAAAAATCAGTCTTGAGATATTTCTTGGCCCAGTCTTGACGTTTCAGCTTGTGTGTCTTGTTCAGTGGTGGTCGTCTTTCAGCCTTTCTTACCTTGGCCATGTCTCTGAGTATTGCACACCTTGTGCTTTTGGGCACTCCAGTGATGTTGCAGCTCTGAAATATGGCCAAACTGGTGGCAAGTGGCATCTTGGCAGCTGCACGCTTGACTTTTCTCAGTTCATGGGCAGTTATTTTGCGCCTTGGTTTTTCCACACGCTTCTTGCGACCCTGTTGACTATTTTGAATGAAACGCTTGATTGTTCGATGATCACGCTTCAGAAGCTTTGCCATTTTAAGAGTGCTGCATCCCTCTGCAAGATATCTCACTATTTTTGACTTTTCTGAGCCTGTAAAGTCCTTCTTTTGACCCATTTTGCCAAAGGAAAGGAAGTTGCCTAATAATTATGCACACCTGATATAGGGTGTTGATGTCATTAGACCACACCCCTTCTCATTACAGAGAGGCAAATCACCTAATATGCTTAATTGGTAGTAGGCTTTCGAGCCTATACAGCTTGGAGTAAGACAACATGCATAAAGAGGATGATGTGGTCAAAATACTCATTTGCCTAATATTTCTGCACTCCCTGTATACTGCAGTTTTTTTGCTTATCTGTCATTCTAATACTGCATGTAATGATATCACCTCTGTGTATAGATAAGGCTACTTTCACACTTGCGTTCAGAGCGGATCCGCCCATATAATGCAGACGATGGGATCCGTTCAGAACGGATCCGTCTGCATTATATTGTAGAAAAAATTCTAAGTGTGAAAGTAGCTTAAGACGGATCCGTCCAGACTTTACATTGAAAGTCAATGGGGGACGGATCCGTTTGAAAATTGAGCCATATAGTGTCAAATTCAAACGGATCCGTCCCCATTGACTTACATTGTAAGTCTGTACGGATCCGTTTGCCTCCGCACGGCCAGGGGGACACCCGAACGCTGCAAGCAGCGTTCAAGTGTCCGCCTGCTGAGCGGAGGACAAACGCTGCCAGACTGATGCATTCTGAGCGGATCCGCATCCACTCAGAATGCATTAGGGCTGGACGGATCCGTTCGGGGCCGCTTGTGAGAGCCTTTAAACGGAGCTCACAAGTGGAACCCCGAACGCAAGTGTGAAAGTAGCCTAAGACGGGATCCCCCATTCACAATAGATGATTGTCAAAGATTATCTCTTTATTCCTCAAAAAATGACCTCTGCACAGGGCACAGAGCATGCCTAGAAAACTCTCCTGTAGTCAAAGTGGTCCCCTCCCGACCATTGTGTCTACGGCCCATGGGGCTGCCATAAAGTAATTTTCTTAATGCTTTCTAAATGCTGTGAAGAACAGCTCAGGCAAGATGGCCGCCCCCATAATCATCTTCAGGAAATAGAATAAATAAATCTGTAATCAGAAAATAAAACAGATTAGAAATAAATTATATGTGTCGCTATCTGGTTTTAACTGGCAGGTAAAACACATTTCCTTTATCTTTTCATAGAAACTGAACTTAAGGGGTTGTCTGGATTAGAAAACCTGGGGAAACAGTGTATTTGGTACAGTGTACTAATAGAAAGAAACATATCTTGGGTATACAGGTTCCGCAGGTAAAGAGCTTCCTGAGCTCAAGTACAAATACTAAGGGCTCAATAAGTAATCAAAATCGGAGGACACGTGTTGTGTCTAAACTGAGTATCTGCATACAGAAAGTAGAGAAGATAGGATGAAGACCTTCTGATAGGCCCTCTTTAATTTACAGTGCTTGATCTGAATTACATGTGCGCCTTTAAATGTTTTTTTTCAGGAGTTCAGTATTGATAAGCTATCCTTACCGAGCACAGCACTGCACATTGTATTGTGGCTAGTCTTGGTATTGCAGCCCAGGCCCATTTACTTGAATGGGGCTGAGCTGCAAAAGGTAATAGATTTGACAATTAACATTACGTCACTGGCCTTAGTATGCTGTGAAGAGGCTGGCATGGCACGGGTACTAGGAGCGGGACCCCCACTGATCAGATATAGATGACCTTTCCTGAGGATAGGCCATAAACACTGAACTCCTGAAAAACCTTTTTAATTAAAATAGCTATACACTATTGTGTTTAATTACAGTATTGCCGGCTAGGCTAGAAGACTATCTAATGTGTGTGTTTGTCACCAGTGGTGTCCTCTCTTACCACTGAAAACCATGTATGTGGGGAAGTCAGAAAGAATTACTGTCGGATGAACAAGCATTTGGCCACCAGCTATTGAAGGTGTATAGGAACCTTTAGACGAAGGTAATAAAACTGCAGAACAGGGCTGGGACAAGGTGCTTCGGCAAATTTCAGGCAAATTGCGCCCAGCTCCCCACCAGGTTCAATTTAAAGTGACATTACTTCATAATAAAAAGATTAAAACACACTTAAAAGAAGCAGTGAAGGGGGCAGATCCAGTAACTTATGGATTTCAGTTTTTCACTTTCCTTTTCTTCTCCATTTGGTCCAGACCGTCACATTCAGACGCCTTTGGTCAGTGGTGTGCAACCCCCTCTGCTAGAAGACACCAGTATTACCATATGGCACATGGTGACTGTTACAGATTCTGCAAATCAGCCCCCAAGTTTATACAGAGCCCAGATTTATGCAGGCTACTGTCATACTGCTGCTACTCCCAACACTGTGCCCACTGTGCTCCCCCAGGTCCACAAACACTATACTGAAATAACAGTGCTAAACAGCCCCCCAAAGTGATAGTGCTCCCAGACTGCCCTCATTAGCAATAGTGATAATACTCCCTAAGAGGGCCCCCATTAGTAGCAATGCCCTCTATATTGTGTGTAATAATGCCCCCACAGTATCTCTGGTAGTAATAATGCCACCAGTACCCCCTTTATTATATAGCTCCTCCATAGTTCCAGCTCTGTAGTGCCAGTATATATATGACCCCTGTAGTGCTAGTATATAATGTTCCTCCACACACACCCCACAGTACCAGTATATATATATCTAATGTCCCCCTGTAGTACTAGTATATAATGCTCCTACATCCCTCCTGTTGTTGCTGTATAAAATGCCCGCCCTGTATAGCCAGTATATAATGCTCCCTCTCTGTACAGCCAGTATATAATTATATAATGCTCCCCCCACCCTAGTGCCAGTATATAATGCTGATCTCCCCCAGTGCCAGTACGTAATGCAGCCCCACCCTATTGCCAGTATATTTAGTCTCTCTCCCACCCTAGTGCCAGCATATAATGCTCCCTCCCCTCTGTAGTGCCATGTATATAATGCTACTCTGCCCCCTTTTTTGGTGCCTCCAGTATTATTTAGTGACGTCATTCGCAGCCTCTTGCGCCGATCTACTGCCTCATAGGCTACAGGCATATGAGACTGAACAGCCACAGATGCGGCCATGATCGCACCCCACTTCAGAGTAGCGGGGACGGCACCCTAGAAGGGTGCCTACCCGTCGTCCTGGCCCTGCTGCAGAACCTTCATTTGTAATACTTTCAAAAAATCAGAATATCACATTTCAAATATAATTTTAATTCAGAGGATTAGTTAATGAATTCATTTGACATTAAAAGCAAAAAATAAACCTGCACCAAGAAATACCTCGGTAGAACTCCATCCACGGAGCTGAAAGTTCCACATTAACTAGAAAGCACAATGTGTAAAATGAAATAAATCATATTTGTATGGCTTAAATTTAGGGGAGAGTTGTGCAATTGATAACCAAATGGACCTGAAAAAAATGGAATTATGAGATTTCTCTGCTAGTCTGGCAATCAGAAATGCCATATTTCACATCAAAAATTGCAAGCATCAAGGTTAATCATAAAACTTTGCACCACTGAGCTTCAAGCGAGATCTACAGCCTGTCCTCTCTGTAACACATGGGAACACCAACGTCTACGCTCAATAAAACTTTAGAACTTGGGAAATACACAGACTATTTTCCACCAGGTACAGAATGCCGCTGAAATGAAAAGATTTAGAAGGGGTTGTCCAATCTGCAATGTGCGTAAATGAGCATAATCTAATCATATGCATATTTTGAAGCTAAAATCAGATATTTTTAAAATTTAAAAGGACAAAAAGATGAATCTCTCTCTTCTATGCTGCTAGACCTAAACTCTCTGAAGGTGGCCACAGACATTAACTACCTGTCAGCCAACCATCAATCGGGTGACAGCTATTAGCTCCTATTCCCTAAATAATATGCTCATTTAGCTCAGCAGGGGAGATGAGAGAATGTCAGACACCCAAAGCAGGTGATCTGAGTGTAGCTTTCATGTTTTCATCTGCACTGGGAAAATTACTAATGAATTGAGCTTAGCCGAGTTTTGATACAAGAGACATTTTATTACTGCTGAAATTAAAGGGACAGATTAAAGGGATTTTCTCCTTATGTCATAATCCAAGTGAAGTACAGAAAGTTCTAGAACCTGTAGATGTCAAAAACAAATAAACACTAGTGTTTTTCAACCTAAAAGATGCACCTGCCCATAAGACGCACCTAGGTTTTAGATGAGGAACATTTAAAAAAATCTTTCATCAGACCCTCAATCAACGTTAATCAGACCTCAGCTCAGACCCCAATGTTAATCATACCCCCAATGTTAATCAGACTGCCAAACAGACCTCAGATCAGACCCCCAGTGTTAATCAGACCTCAGATCAGACCCCTAATATTAATTAGACCCCAGCTTAGAACCGCAATCAGACTTCAGATAAGACCTCCAATGTTAATCAAACCTCAAATCATACCCCCAATGTTAATCACAGCTTAGATTAGACCCCTGATGTTATTCAGACCTCAGATCAGACAATAAATAAATAAGTAAATCAACCTCTTCTGTTAGGCAAAATTCACACGACCGTATGTGTTTTGCGGATCAGCGAAACACTGATACCAGCCGTGTGAATGTAGCCGGCCCTATGATAGAAATGCCTATTCTTGTCCGCGAATGCGGACAAGGATAGGACATGCTCTATCTTTTTTTGCTGGGCCGCGGAATGGATCTACGGATGCGGACAGCACATTATGTGCTGTCCGCATCTTTTGCGGCCCCGTTGAAATGAATGGGTCTGCAGAATTGCGGAACGGATGCGGAGCCAAAAATACGGTCGTGTGAATGCACCCTTACAGACGCCACCATTCCTAAGATCCAGCACTTTTCCTGCTTGCTGTGACCTGACGTCGCACAACATGAGGTCACAAAGCACGCCGACATCCTCATGCTGTATGCAAGTCTGAAGAAGATCAAGGAAAGGTGAGTACAAAGCCCACACAGGGAGCACTGCATTCACTGCTCCCCAGTCCATAATGGAAGCACTTATTAGTATTTATCAAGGGGAAAAAACAGAACTGGATCGCACATCCACAATGCTATGTTTAAATATAATTAAACTCGCTTTTCAGCGCAATATTAAAGTGTACAGCCCCCCATACTACATGCTGTACAAGAGGCATTGTGTACATTTTGATCAAAAGGCATAAGCCCACTAACCACGCCAAGGTTGCCTCTCTGAGTGGGACCTACTCTGACAAAAAGGTGCAGCACGATGCAGTGACAAAGCGGCGCTGCCCTAGTAGGCGGCAGGACCCAGGAGTCAAACAGCAACCCTGCTGTCTGACAATGCCACCCATGGCACTGGGTCCTACCAACCCACCAGCACAGCTCCACAAAAACAATGGCCACCACGCAGTACTGCACAATGTGAACAGCATGCAGTACCTCTTGTACAGCATGCAGTATAGAGGGCTGTACACTTTAATATGGCGCTGAGAAGCGAGTTTAATTAGATCTAAACATAGCATTATGGATGTGCGATCCAGTTCTGTTCTTCTCTCCGTGATATATGCATGTTGAATCTTTCTTCTTTATTACTGGTATCAGCACTCCTTCCATTCGGCACAGGTGGTTTTAATTTCACAGAAGTCTGCATATAAGTAGTAATTGACCTGCAGTTCCTGATAGCAATGGACATGTTGTGTTAGACAACTGTTCACATGGTGCAGTACTGCGTGGTGGTCTTTGGTATTGTGGCGCTGTGCTGGTGGGTTGGTGGGACCCAGTGCCATGGGTGGCATTGTCAAACAGCCGCCTATTAGGGCAGTGCTGCTTTGTCACCGCATTGTGCTGCACCTTTTTGTCAGAGTAGGTCCCACTCAAAGAGGTAACCTTGGCGTGGTGAGTGGGCTTATGCCTTTTGATCAAAATGTACACTAATGCCTCTTGTACAGCATGCAGTATAGAGGGCCCCTTGACATATTCTTATTAGTATTTGCCTTATAAGATGCACTGACATTTTTCCCTCACTTTTTTGGGAAAAAGTGCATTTTATAGCGAGAAAAATATGGTATATCATAGACCGGGGTTTTTCTCTGGCTTCATCATATATTAGGCGCATCTTCTGGCAGTCTATGCTCCTAAACAAAAATCTCTGGCAGACTTGAGACCCTCCACTGTCTCATTTACTGTCTTCATTTACTCCAGAAAGCTGGCATAAATGAAGCTAAATGTGCCACACCTGCTGGCCTCGCCCCCTCTCTAACATCATCATGCCCCCATTCCAGAAAGTTAGCGAGGGCTGCATAGAAACGGCACTTGTGACAAAACTTTGTCACTGGTGTTAAACCCCTTCCCACATTATCACGTACATATGCGTGGGTTTACAGAGGGAGGGGGCCAGTGGTTGCCATGGCAGCCCCGATGCCTTACACAGGCATTGGAGCCTGCCAGCTACGGAAGCCCAGGAGATGCAGCCGGCATGCTGGGTCTCCTAGACAACTGTCAGCGTCTTACAATGTAAGACGCTGACAGTTCAATTCAGTACAATACCTAATGTATTGTACTGAATTGAAACAGGGATCAAACCCTGAAAACGTGAAGTCTCACAGTGGGACAAATATAAAAAGAAAAAAAAAAAATTTTTAAATATGGAAAAAAAGAAAAGTAGACATATTAGGTATCGCCGCCTCCGTATCGACCGGCTCTATATAAATATCACATTACCTAAACCCTCAGATGAACACCGTCAAAAAAAGAAAATAAAAGCTGCAAAAAAAAACACCTTACATCACTAAAAGTGCAGCACCAAGCGATCAAAAAGGCGTATGCCCCCCAGGATAGTACCAATCTAACCGTCACCTCATCCCGCAAAAAATGAGCCCCTACCTAAAACAATCTCCCCCCCCCCCAAAAAAAAAAAACTATGGCTCTCAGACTATGGATCTGCAAAGAAAAGGGGGTTAGGACGCTGCCATAGCTAGAAACAGGCGCATAACAGGTAGTATTTAGTGTTAGGACCTGTCTTGCAGGGATCGCCTTGACGTCCGGCAGACGGGCTCAGATGGTTTTGTACAAAATGCATTTGCCAAGCATCTATAATTTATAAATAAGCGTAGCATTAGCACTATAATCATTTTTTGTGACTATGGCATTATTGTACTTTATCTGATTTGCAGGGTGCTGCTGCATTCCTCTTTTTTTTCTGTTTCTAGCCATGGCAGCGTGCACCTGCACACTGGGAGGTGCTGACTAACCCTGTTTTCTTTGCAGATTTATAGCGCTGGAGGTGTGGCACTCCGGCGAGTCATGCACTCCTGATTAGCCTGTCTGCCCCATAGGCTGATTTTAATTAGTTTCAGTATAAAGCTGTGGCCTGCTCTCACTACATTAATTGGAAGCTGTCTAGCACAAGGAAAGGTATGGAGTGGGCTCGGCATGCATGTTGGTACCTGCATCCTTTGTAAGTAATGGAGGCCATTTTGGCACCAAAAATGGTAAAAGGCAGAGTGGACCCAGCATGCATGTGGATCCAACACTCCCTGAATTTTATGGCGGCCATTTTGGCGCATAACAGGTAGTATTTGGTGTTAGGAGAGTGCAGAGATCGCCTTGACGTCCGGCAGACGGGCTCAGATGGTTTTGTACAAAATTCATTTGCCAAGCTTCTCACTTTATAAATACGCGTAGTATTAGCACTATAATAATTTTTGTGACAGGCATTATTGTACTTTATCTGATTTGCAGGGTGCTGCTGCATTCCTCTTTTTTTCATCAGACTATGGAGACACTAAAACATGATTTTTTTGTTTCAAAAAAGACATTATTGTGTAAAATTTAAATAAAAAAAAGTAAGGACTGGCTTTATAAAAATATCACATGACCTAACCCCTCAGGTGAACACAGTAAAAAAATAAAAATAAAAACTGTGCTAAAAAAACATTTTTTGTCACCTAACATCACTAAAAGTGCAACACCATGTGATCAAAAAGGAGTATACCCCTTACAATAGTACCAATCTAACCGTCACCTGATCCCACAAAAAAATCAGCCCCTATCTAATACAATCGCCTAAAAAATAAAAAAAAACTATGGCTCTTAGGCCCCATGCACACGGCCGTTGTTCACGGCCGTGTGCGGGCCGTGGAACCACGGCCTGGATCCCTCCTGAGAGCAGGAGCGCACGGCGTCACTGGTTGCTATGACGCCGTGCGCTCCCTGCTGCCGCCGCAATACAGTAATACACTGGTATGATCTATACCAGTGTATTACTGTACTGTGCCGGCAGCAGGGAGCGCACGGCGTCATAGCAACCAGTGACGCCGTGCGCTCCTGCTCTCAGGAGGGATCCAGGCCGCGGTTCCACGGCCCGCACACGGCCGTGAACAACGGCCGTGTGCATGGGGCCTTAGACTATGGAGACACTAAAACATGATTTTTTTTGTTTAAAAAATATTATTGTGTAAAACTTAAATAAATAAAAAAAGTATACATATTAGGTATTGCCACATCTGTAACAACCTGCTCTATCAAAATGTAACATGACCTAACCCCTCAGGTGAATGCCGTAAAAAATATATATATAAAAATGGTGTAAAAAAAGCCATTTTTTGTCACCTTACATCACAAAAAGTCATACGCACCCCAAAATCATACCAATCAAACAGTAATCTCATCCCTCAATAAATGAGACCCTACCTAGGACAATCGCTCCAAAAAAAAAATGGAGACACTAAAAAATGCTGTTATTGTGTAAAACTTAAATAAATAAAAAAAAGTATATATATTAGGTATTGCCATGTCCATAAAAACCTGCTCTATAAACATGTCACATGAACTAACCCCTCAGGTGAACACTGTAAACAAATGAAAATAAAAAGTGTGTCAAAAAAGCAATTTTTTTGTCACCTTACATCACAAAAAGTGTAATACCAAGCGATCAAAGAGTCATATGCACCCTAAAATAGTGCCAATCAAACAGTCATCTCATACCAAAAATTGAGCCCCAACCTAAGAGAGTCGCCCAAAAAATAAAAACTATGGCTTTCAGAATATGGAGACACAAAGAAATAATTTTTTTCAAAAATGCTTTATTATGTAAAACTGAAAGAAACAACAAAAAGTAGTCATATTTGGTATTGTCACATCAGTAACAACCTGCTCTATAAAAATACCACATAATCGAACCTGTCAGATGAATATTGTAAATAACAAAAAATAAAAACTGTGCCAAAACAGCAATTTATTTTTTACTTTGCCTCATAAAAAGTGTAATATAGAGCAACCAAAAATCATATGTACCATAAAATAGTGCCAAAAAAACTGCCACCTTATCCTGTAGTTTACAAAATGGGGTAATTTTTGGGGAGTTTCTACTCTAGGGGTGCATCAGGGGGGTCTTCAAATGTGACATTGCAACTTAAAATTATCCCAGTGAAATCTGCCTTCCAAAAACCATATGGCATTCCTTTCCTTCTGTGCCCTGCCATGTGCCCGTACAGCAGTTTATGACCAGATATGGGGTGTTTCTGTAAACTACAGAATCAGGGTAATAAATATTGAGTTTTGTTTGGCTGTACTTGCATTTTCATGATTTATAATGCCCTGTGCCTCTGCTTGACCTTCCTTCTGCAGAACCATAGTGACATAAAGCTGTCATTATGATCCTGTAAAAGTAAGGTCAGGCAGAGGCACACAGCATTATAAATCAGTATAATGCTGTGTGCTCCTGCAAGTCCAGAATGGGGGATCATGCTCACATGGAGCGTGATTCCCGCAATGGACTCACTCGTGTGAAACAGCCCTAAGGCTAGAACTACACAGTAAGGCCTAGTTCACACAAATGTATGGCTTTTATAGTTTTTTTGCAGTTCCGTTTTTCACGGATCCGTTGTTCAGTTTTTGAGTTCCGTTGTGTTTCCGTTTACTTTCCGTTTTTCCGTATGCCATGTACAGTATACAGTAATTACATAGAAAAAATTGGGCTGGGCATAACACTTTCAATAGATAGTTCTGAAAAAACGAAAGGCATACGAATGCATTTTCGTATGTGTTCTGTTTTTTTGCGTACCCATTGACTTGAATGGAGCCACGGAACGTGATTTGCGGCCAAATATAGGACATGTTCTATCTTTCAACGGAACGGAAAAACGGAAATACGGAAACGGAATGCATACGGAGTACATTCAGTTTTTTTTGCGGAACCATTGAAATGAATGGTTCCGTATACGGAACACAAAAAAACGGCCCGTACACTCGCAAAAAAAGTTTGTGTGAACTAGGCCTAAGGGTGGATTCACATTAGCATTATGGAGTCTGCTATGGCTTTCCGTTATAACGGTTTAAACGGAACATAAATTAATCCATAAGACGGAAGGGCGCATCTATTTTGCTGCCCATAGACTTGCATTATGACGACGGACTTCTATTAGGACGGAGAAAAACTGAATGCCTCTTAAAGGCTTCCATTTTGCATTCCATCCTATGGATTCCGTTATGTTCCGTCATAACCCTGTTATAACGGAAAGCCATAACGGACTCCACAGCGCTAGTGTGAACCCACCCTAACATTGTTTGTGCAATATGAAAACTGTAGCATTGTGACACTGCATCTAATAACTTTCAATGCAGTCACATTGCAACATATCATGTAATGCGACAGCAACATAACAGTAGTAAAAAAAACTGCTTGAATCTTGTGTTGTGTGGCTATTATTCACTTGCAACATGTCTGAGATTTTGGATTTCTTTAACACTATTTTGCATCTCTAAAATAGTCATGTAAAAGCAATTTGCAAAGAAATCACTCGCATTTTTCGGTCGTACAGCTTGATGCTGTGCAACTAAACTCACCATGTGGCCCTAGCCTAGTATCCATAAGACATAACTTAATTTCTTTATTTTTGTAATTTACCCCATTTTTTGTTTTCATTGGTTGGCTAAGCTAGTAATAGCAGCCCATGTGTCATCAGTGACACAGTTATACAGTATTTGGTCATATCCCACCTCCTTGTGTCTCAAACATTGGACAGAACATTCTTTATTTTCTTCTTCCTGCTGTCCTCCTCCAGTTGGATTAGACTATCTTGATGCAACATGAGTGACTCTCTACTCTTTCCCTCATGCAGCCAGAGATTTATTCACCTATCGGAGAGATAATCAATATTTTACCTTATGAATCTGTGTAACAAAAAAACAGGCACAGTGACCGTCTGCAAGTGATGGGATCCTGTATTACAGAACGGGTTATATAGTGTTAGAAACAGGTAGACAACTTAATTGACCCTTCCACTGGTAGAAAAAAAAACAAAATTTTCCAGCATGAATAGGAAAGCCTCAAAAATTGCTAAAAGGGTCAATAAATGCAGTAATGTATACATTATCGGTGATAGCGTACTTAAAGGCGTTGTGTCATGAAGCATATTTTACCTTTATCAAACCAGCATCTGGATCGGAATACTTTTGTAATTGCATGTAATAAAAAAATTTAGTATAGCCAGTGAGCTATTGAATAAAATGTATCTGTATAGCGCCACCTGGTGTTTGTTCTTTTCCTTATTTTTTGCCCGTCTTACTGAGCTGGTTGAACGTGCTCAGCTTAAATCATCAACTGCCACCAGCTATATGTACTGCTAGAAGCTGTGGCAGTTACAGGGAGAGAGCTGCAGCAGAAAGGACACACCCCTGAGCTGCCAGGCTGAAGATAATCTTTCAGAACAATTGGAGAAGTGAATGGGGAGATCTCTGGATCCATGTGAGGTACAGGGCTGGTTCTAGCTTTATTAGAAAGGTACTGCCATGTACTATATTTTTACATCAATCATGGCATATCTCCTTTAACTGATCATATTGAAGAATTTCAACTAATGATGCGTCCATGCCCATGAAGAAGCCATTTTTAAACTCCCTGCTCTGGAAAGTATTTAAGAAACAAATCTGAACAGATGAAACTTACATAACAGCATAAGTTCCATAATGTACCAATACAGAGTTCAAAGTACTAATGAATAAATTATGAAAGTAATAAATATTAATAAAATTTATATGCACTGATACTTTCTTTCTTTTCACGGTTTCCAGAAAATATCTCGGATTTAATTGAATTTAAAAAAAATATCATTTCCCTGATATTTACTCTGCATCATATGAAAATGAGGTGCACATGTTCCTTCAGTTGGTGGCTTGGTGGAGAATCCCATCCTTTGCCCATTAGGTTGGCTACATAAAGCAGCCCTTGGATGTGTCCAGTGGCACCATTAGCTGTGTCACCAGGTTATTTGTTGCTGCCTGGGCGCATTAATCCAGCAACAATTAGGTGGCGGTGCTATGCTGTTTGTGGCTTGGGCTCAGTGCTGGGAACCCTAATCAGGAGTGTAAACTCTGCTATATTTCAATTTGGAGAAGCACTCTTCCGCTAAGAGGCCCCTGGCACTGCGATAAATAAAACGCCTATTTACTCTACTGCCACACTTAGACACCTAATGCACTTACTACCAGCCCCCTCATCATAGCCTGCGGTGTAATCCGCCTATAAATCACTCCATTCTCATCCCAGAGATTAGTCAGGCCATTCTTCTAAAGCCCCACAATGAACACTGTTTCCCTTTCTTGTTAGTCAAAAGCTGAATGACTTTTATTAGGTTAAAGAGCGGCTCGCAGATGGTAAATCGCAGGGAGAGAAATGAGGTGTAGCAATACGTTTAGTGGTATACACACTGCAGCAAAATGATGCCAAGTGCTGGTTACTCACCAGTTATAGACATAAACAACAGGCGACAACAAAGATGTTAGAGGCAGAGAGAAAACGAAGGAAGGAAGATAGAAAGATGAGAGAGAGAAAGAACAAGAGAATGAGAAAGGAAAAAAGTCAGAAAGAAAAAGAAAGAGCATGAGAGAGAAAGAAAACAAGAAATAAAAAAAGAGAGGAATAAATAAAGACGATAATCAAAGGGAGATAGAAAGATGAGAGAGAAAAACTGAGAAAAAAAGAGATGGAAAGAAAGAAAGAAAAAGCTGAAAATCTAAGGAAGATAGAACGATGAGAGAGAGAAAGAGAGAGAATGAATTAGAGAGAAAAGAAGAAAGATGGAAAAAGAAAGAAAGACTAAGGAACATAGGATCTAATGAAGATTGAAAGATGAGTAAGAGAGACAAAGAACAAGAGAGTGAGAGAAAGGGGAAAAAAGCAGACAGAAAGAAAAAGTGAGAATAAGGCCTCATGCACACGACCGTTGTTCTGGTCCGCATCCGAGCCGCAGTTTTTGCGGCTTGGGTGCGGACCCATTCACTTCAATGGGGCCGCAAAAGATGCGGACAGCACTCCGTGGCCCCGCAAACAAAATATAACATGTCCTATTCTTGTCCGTTTTACGGACAAGAATAGGCATTTCTACAATGGGCCGCCTGTTCCGTTCTGCAAATTGCGGAAGGCACACATGCGGCTTCCGTGTTTTGCGGACCTCAAAAAATGGCACAGTTGTGTGCATGAGGCCTAGCAAAGATAAAAATAAAGAACGAGAGAGAAAAAAGAGAGAAAGAAAGAAAACTGATAATCTAAGAAAGACAGAAATATGAGAGAGAAAGAGGTTAGATAGAAAGCAAGCAAGAAAGAAAGAAATCTAAGGAAGATGGAAAGACGAGTAAAGGGCTCATTCAGATGACTGTATCCATTTTTGCAGTCCGCAAACACCAAAACTGACCGCATGCGTTCTGCATTTTATGGAACTGCCAACCCTGTGATAGAAATGCCTATTCTTGTCTGCAATTGCAGAAATTGCACAAAATTGCAGAACAGATGCGGACACAAATATACGGTCGTATGAATGGGTCCTAAGAGAGGGAGAAAGAAGAGGAGAGAGAGAGAAAGAAAGAGATAAAGAAGAAAGAAAGAAAGGGAAAAAATAGAACTAATATCTAAGGAAGACAGAAAGATGAGAGAGGAAGGAAGGAATTAAGGAAGGACACATTGAATGGAATCCATTGCTCTTAGTCAGTGGGTTCTTCCCCTAGGTGATAGTAATCACTTAGTAAATCTGTACTGAACGCAGATCACATCGTCCTGAATGATGTAAGATTAAAGAAAAACCTTCTTAAAAGCAATATAGAAGGCCCAGGCAGCGGCGAGCTCCTCTATCAGCCGTACCAATCACTGATACAATATCTTTACAGTAGTTACAAAGGTAAATCTTTCTAGCTGTCCTCCGTATCCAGACAACCTTCAGCGTTCTGTATTGTTACCCACAGCATCCCGGCCCTGTCTGGGGTCCCTTCAATTTACCAGAAGAGTTTTCTTTGCATAATAAAAGAGTCAGTTACTATTAGTACTAATATGTCATATGTCGGCAGTCAATATCTAGCCAGGTGTGGTATAAATGTATGGTGCCCGGCCTGGTAATTGGAAAGTGTTTGTACATCTGGGGTTCCTACAAGTCCCATCATTTAGGAAAAGTGTGTTACAGAGCTAGCAGCACCACTAGAGACGTGCTATCCTCTTCTCAGTTCCCAGCAGTCATAGACAGAAGTCGAAGCTGCAACAAAATAACATCAAACGTGTTCCTCTGCCAGAAAAGTGGATCTACTAATCCGATTGTAGAAAATGGCTGGGGAAATAGGACAATCATGTAATCCTTGCTTCCTGGAGCTGCACACAAAGATCCCTATTCTTTAATAGTGGATTAGGCTGAAGTGTACTGCATAATCTCTGTTTAAACTGCTCCATATGACAACTGATTAGAGACCTCAGCAATTAAAAGGCAGCTCACTGGGGATTAGAGCTGCACAAGCAGTGGCCCCTGGGGATGAAATGTGTCAACAAAGCACACAATTAACCCCGGAGAGACCCCCAACACATTGCAGCACTGCCCCATCTCACAGCCCTGCTGATGCCTACAGCTAATAGCCTCATTTAGATACAATACACACACAGTAGTAATAACTAAGAAAGTCTTACATATCGAGGATGTTTTTATATTACAGCCATTAAAAAAAAATATAATATGTCACTGCTATAATTGTATTTACTTACTATAAAATTATGATCAGATATCCTCACTTTAACTATAGAAGTGGTGAGCACAACATTTTTTTAATATGCGAAGATCCAAAATCGATTTGTTCCTAAACTTAACAAAATTTGTTGCGCAACACTTTGGTGAACAATTTTGGGCTTTGATTCTTCAACTTTAAAAACATTTTAAATCAGGAATCTGAATCGGCAGGTCTCCGTACAGCATTAGGCTGCTTTCACACTAGCGTTCGGGTTTCCGTTCGTGAGCTCCGTTTGAAGGAGCTCACGAGCGGACCCGAACGCAGCCGTCCAGCCCTGATGCAGTCTGAATGGAGGCGGATCCGCTCAGACTGCATCAGTCTGGCGGCGTTCAGCCTCCGCTCCGCTCGCCTCCGCACGGACAGGCGGACAGCTGAACGCTGCTTGCAGCGTTCGGGTGTCCGCCTGGCCGTGCGGAGGCGTGCGGATCCGTCCAGACTTACAATGTAAGTCAATGGGGACGGATCCGTTTGAAGATGCCACAATGTGGCTCAATCTTCAAGCGGATCCGTCCCCCATTGACTTTACATTGAAAGTCTGGACGGATCCGTCCGAGGCTATTTTCACACTTAGCTTTTTTTAGCTAATATAATGCAGACGGATCCGTTCTGAACGGAGCCTCCGTCTGCATTATTATGGGCGGATCCGTTCAGAACGGATCCGCCCGAACGCTAGTGTGAAAGTAGCCTTAAAACGAAGTTTAGGAACAAATCGACTTCGGATCTTGGATCCAAAGCTTAATTCGCTCATCCCAAGACGCGTTGCATTCATTGGCAGGGGGAAATAATTGCATATTTAAAAAATGTTGTGCCCTCTGTAAGTGTCCTTTAGGTGTGGACTGGCCATTAGAGTATAATAGGGTTTACAAATAACCTATTAGATTTTGTTGATGTCCTGTGGATAAAATGTTTGCAATGCAATTGCAATTAAATGTGTATATGTTTTGTAAAAATGGAAGATGGGTCTTCAGAATCACTGGTGGACCCAAGGAACCTCTGCTGTTTAACTTGTTTTTCGCTGCAAATGCTTACTTTCCTAATGCTACAGTGGGATGCAAAAGTTTGAGCACCCCTGATCAGAATTACTGTTACTGTGAACAATTAAATAAGTTGAAGATGAAATGATCTGCAAAAGGCATAAGGTTGAAGATGAAATACAATTTTCGATATTTTAAGCAATATCCATGTATTATTTTAGTTTTGTACAACTTTAGAGTGGGAAATAAAAGTAAAGGAGTACCTTGCAAAAGTATGGGAACCATTTGAGTGCTCATATAACTTTGACCAACGTCTCAGACCTTAAATAGCCTGTTATGGCTTGTTCGCAATCATAGTTAGGAAATGCCAAGTGAGGCAAATTTCCAAGCTTTATAAATACTCGGACTCCTCTAACCTTGTGCCAGCAGCCATAGGTTTTTATAAGCAGCTGCCTAACAAAGCCCACAAAGCAGGAGAAGGCCATAAGAAGATAGCAGAGCGATTTCAGGTTGCCATTTCCTCAGCTTGAAATGTAATTAAGAAATGGCAGTTAACAGGAACAGTGGAGGTCAATAGAAGGTCTGGACGACCCCAAAAAATGTCAGATGTAGCTGCTTGTAGGATTGCTAGAAAGGCAATCAGAACCCCCGCTTGACTGCAAAAGACCTTCAGTAAGATTTAACAGACTCTGTACATTATTCTATTGTTCAGCGATACCTGCACACACTTGGTCTGCATGGATGAGTCATCAGAAGAAAACCTCTCCTACATCCTCGCCACAAAATTCAGCATTATAAGTTGCAAAAAGTCCTTTGGACCTGTTAAAATAGAACTCTTTGGCCACAACAAGTAAAGGTATGTTTGGAGAAAAAAGGGCACAGGATTCTGTGATAAGAGCACCTTTTCAACCATTAAGCATGGGGTTGGATCAATCATGCTTTTGGGTATTGTTGTAGCCAATGGCACGGGGAACATTACGTTGGGTTCAGGGAAGAATGGATTCAATCAAATTCAGACAAATTCTAGAAGCAACCATAACACCAATTGTGAAAAAAAAGCTTTTGAAAAGAGGGTGGCTTCCATAAATGGATAATGATCCTAAACATACCTCAAAATCCACAATAGACTACCTAAAAAGGCACAACGCTGAAGGTTGTACCATGGACTTCACAGTCCCTTAATCTGAACATCATTGAAATCTGTGGATAGACCTCAAAATACCAGCGCATACAAGATGGCCCAAGAATCTTACAGAACTTGAAAGACTCTTGGCTGACTACAAAAAGTGTTTGCAAGATGTGATACTTGCCAAAGAAGGTGTTACTAGCTACTAATCATGCAGGGTGCCCAAAGTTTTGCTTCAATCCTTTTTTTGTTATTTAGAAAATGTAAAAGATTATTAATTTATTTTTATCGTTTTTGCTTAATATACAAAGAGAATGTGTCATCTTTAAAACTTTATGTCTTTAGCATTCACAGTAACAGTAATTTTGACCAGGGTGCTCAAAATTTGCATGCCACTGTATATGTAACAGTATTTTTCATGCCCCAAGTTAATTTTCAGAGAATTACTATACCAATCCACAAATAAATGATGTCATGTGATAAAGCAAGATGAGCTGAACAAATTGATATATAGTTTTGTGGGGAAAAGAATCAGTAAAACTTGTAACTTATTGATTGAAATCTTGTTCTTTGTATGCTCAGAAGTCCAGAAAAAATTGTATGGCCCATTCTACTGTGCAGATATGGATTAGTAACCTAATTATAAAAAGGTATGTAAGCAAAATATTAAATACATGTATATTTGATGTATAATTTCATATCTTATAAACAAATTAAAAAGAATAAAAACAAAAAATACCCTCAATGAAAAATTTGTATATGCAAAGAAGTCTACTGGAAAGCTTTATGACCAACTCTTTGGCTACTGAAATGGCAGCTATGTTGTAGAAACTGCTGGACATAACAGCAAAGGAAAAGGCTAAATGGTGGTATTACACTGCCCAATCTTGGGCAGGGCAAGTGCCGATGGATTAGAACACATCCATCGACTCTCCTTTGCACTGGCCTGATTACACAGGCCTATGCAAACTGATTGCAGGAGGAATGATTCATTCCTCCCTCATTCTGTTCTAATATCGGCAGCACATCCCTGACTACACAGGAAGGTGTGCTGCCAAGAATCGAGCAAATATCATCCTGATAAAAGATGACCATCAACCGATGAACACGCGTTTGGTCGTTCATCAGCTGATCAACCACCTTACGGTACCTCTGTATGTCTTCAGTTGCATACAGAGGAGATACAGAAGTTTGTCTATTGGATTTCATATAAAATAAACAGCAGAGGATACATGGTGTGCCACACTGGATGCCACATAGAACACCTACACAAAACGGAGTCACCAAAGCTCAAATAAATAAATATAGCTTTATTGAAACACTTTGAAATATTTTTTTGAGATATGTAGCATAGGGACACTACTCCCATAAGAGAAGATCTTCTTAAAGGGGTTGTCTGGGTTCAGAGCTGAACCCGGACATACCCCTATTTTCACCCAGGCAGCCCCCCTGAGGCTAGCATCGGAGCATCTCATGTGTTTGTTTGCAATAACACACTGCCAGGCAGAAACTTCCGCCCGGCAGTGTTTTTTCGGTGACGTCACCGGCTCTGATGGGACGTTTCGACCGATATGGTCTTTCTCAAGTTTCTTGAGAAAGACCATGTCGGTCGAAACGTCGCATTGTGTTGGTGAATAAATCCTGCATAATTGAAGACAAGTGAGTGCTGCGTTTTTTTTTATCTAAACGACGTGTTGAAGGGGGAGCTTCAGACTGGCTCCCAACACTGCCGGCACCACCACCAATAAGGTTCCGTATTTACTATTTTTTCGTTGTGCTGCTACAAACTTAATTTTTTTTCTACCGGCTCTGATGAGCCGTTTACTGGCTAGGGCAGCGCTAAATCCCGCCCATCAATGCTGGTGACGTCACCGGGCTTCCTGGAAGCCCCATGGAGAGCCCCGGTACGTCACCGGATCTAAAAAAAATGCCTTTGCCCTGCGTGATTTAGCGCAGGGCAAAGGAGAGCATCGGAGTATGAACTGCTGCGATGCTCAAGTCAGGGAGGCTGCCGGGGTGAAAATAGAGGTATGTTCGGGTTCAGCTCTGAACCCGGACAACCCCTTTAATATGGTGCTGTGCACTATACAGAAGCACGCATAGTACCGTTCTGCCATGTACAGAAGGACCTATTCAAATACATTTATTAACTGTAGACTTTTGTGTATGGTTACAGCAAAAACTACTGGACCCCTGAGTTATCGTCATCTGCAGGAGATCCGGATAAACATCTGTCTTGTAAGAGATAGTCGACTTATCTGGTTCTTCTAGGCACTAACAATAGATCTTATGTTACATGTGAGGTTTAGTGTATGCACAGTGTAATGCAGTCTTCTGGCGGGTAATTGGGGTTAAAGACACGGCTATGGCTAGTACTGGCAAACCCTAGACACCAGCAGCTCCTTCTAGATTCTTAGATAGGTCTCAGGTGGAATTAGTAGGATTAAACAGCAAGAAAATGAGGCTATGGGACCAAATCTGACTCCCTTTTGAACCAAACAGCACAGTCCGTGCTGAGGAAATGAGATGCACATTTAAATCTTTCCCATTCACCGCCTGTGCCCACCAATATGTACCTGCCCACTTAGCCCAAGGGTTAATTAATTGAAGCTTCAGTGCACTATTGCAAGAGCATTATTGCATTTGATACTCTACATCTGTGATTTAAAACTCTTTCATTCCCTTGTCAGTAAGGGAGGGTTTTAACTAGGAAATTAGCATTCAGATAAGTGCATGGTCAATTTGCTTTTGAAAAGAAGGGAATATTAAGGATGCTGGTGCACAAACCAGTCTGGAAAAGATCACTTACCCATTCTCCCAAAGGAGGGACAGCATGAGCCCCAGGAGTGACTACAGGTCATTCCATTTGGGTGCTATCTGTAATAGTGACATCTTGAAAACAATACTCTATGGTAAACTCTTTATGTGTGAGTACAATGGGCGAAGAATAAGAACAACTTCAAATCGGTAATGTTACTTCCTATGAGTTTAGTCTTAAGTATTTTTTTTATTTTGGCTATAGGAATAATACCATGTTATAATAATAGTAATAATGAATGTGTTTTACTGTAGAGAGCTTCAGGGCAATGAGAAGTACAGGCTGTTACAGATCAGCGAGTGTGAACCCACTGTGCCAACTCACTGGTTTGGCTTTGGGCTAAACCCTAAGAGCATTATTCCAGTGCACCCCTGATATTCACTCTTTAACCTCTGTACAGGGATCTGGACTTCACTGCAGGGAAGCAACTGGACTGCTACCCCCTGGGATAGTTCTGTTGTAGTTGGCAGCTAACTTACAGGGGTCAGGACTCTGATGCAAGCACTGGGAGCTCAGGATACAGAAAATACATAAAAATGTAGGAAAACCACAGGTATAGTCTGAACAGTTACTAAGACTTAAATGCAGGTTTTTGCGATCCATACAGCACTTTCAAAGCGTAGATGGTCGGAGACACAGAATAAACAGGTGGACAGGTTGATAGTGAAGATACAGACAAGGCAGAATGGATGGATGTCAGGGTTAACTAAAACAGACAGAACTGAAACTCAGGCAGTGCAGATATAAGCTGGATCACAGATGAGAACAAATGCAGGATAAATGCAGTAAATTGCTACAGCACAAGATTATGAGAACATCTTTGCTGGTCACCAGGGAACCTAAAGCTCAGGCACCCTCTAGCTGGAGATGGTGTCTTAAATACAGTACTCTCCTTACACTCCTTCTTCTTCAGGTCAGCTTTAAGCAGACACTTCTGCGGTTATCATGCCCGTTGGGGAGAGTATGGCAGCATCAGTCATAGCTGACCTAACGCAGAACAGTATGAGCCACATCCAATTTGATGCAGGGCTGGTGCAAGGATTTTTGCCACCCTAGGCAAAAGCTAATTTTGCTGCCCCCTTGACTCTGCCCATTTACCACGCCCATTTTTTGTCACCACCTATTTAATGATTGTTGCATGCAACATTTTACTTGACCAGCTAATTTTAGATATTCTACAGCAGTCCCTTTACAATCCTCCCCCCCCCCCCCAATCAGCCTTTCGACCAAATAATAAAAATAGTAAAATAGAACATTTAATTAAAACATTTTAATTGTAAACATTTTCTCATATGCAAAACATAAAATAGCAGCATTTCACATATACAGCAGCACGTACCTCTCACACCCAGGGCCTCCAGGTGACATCTCCTCCAGTGTAGATCTTCTCTATCATCTTCTCCATTCGATCTGGACACTTCTCTCAGACACCTCGTCTCTGCAGAGTGTGACATACAGACATCTTAGTGTCCTCGATAGTCTATCATCATCCCCCAACCTGGAGTCCCCACAGTGTTATCCTGCTGCTCGCTGTGCCCCGGCCCCAATACCACAAATACTATCCTGAATAAATAATAGTGCCCCCATAGTAAGTGCTCCTCATAGTCCCACCAATAGTAATTCCCTTCTAGAATGCCCTCATTAGTAATATTGCCCCTACATTGCCCCACATTAAGTAATATGCCCCCCACACTGCCTCATATTCAGTAATTTGCAAGGTTTTTCTTGCTTAACAATGTTTTATTCTACAAAACCAAATATACTGCGGTGAAAAATCCTCAAGGTGCAAGCCCCCAATACGGTAATTTGCCCCCCACACTGCCTCACATTATGTAATTTGCCCCTACACTGCCCCACATTAAGTAATTTGCCCCCCACACTGCCCCACATTATGTAATTTGCCCCCCACACCGCCTCACATTATGTAATTTGCCCCCCACACCGCCTCACATTAAGTAATTTCCCCCCACACTGCCCCACATTATGTAATTTGCCCCCCACACTGCCTCACATTAAGTAATTTGCCCCCCACACTGCCCCACATTATGTTGTTTGCCCCCCACACTGCCCTCCATTATCTAATTTGCCCCCCACTAAGTAATTTTGCCCTCAAACTGCCCTCCATTATGTAATTTGCCCCCACTAAATAATTTTGCCCCCACACAAGTTAATTTTGCTCCCAGACTGCCCTCCATTATGTAGATTCCCCCCCCCCCCCCCCCATCTCCCGTACTTGTGTCGCTGATCCTGTACAGTCTGCACTTGCCGGCTGTGCGAGCATGAGTTCAGTTAAGTTTAGTGTCTTCAGCGCGCAATCCCGTTCTGCGGCACGTGATCCCGCGAGACCCACCTCGGGAGGTCACGGTTCTTGCGGGATTGCGCGCCGAAATGACTGAACTCATGCCCGCGCAGCCGGCAAGTACAGGATCAGATCAGCGACACAAGTACAAGGGGGTGGGTGCTACTGGTGTTGGGAACTTGGGTCCGGCGGGTGACACCCCATCAGACTGGTCTCACCGGATGCGGCCCGCACCCGCCACACCCACCTCACAACGCCACTGATGGCCAGACTCCAGCCGGCCCTGATTTGATGGATGCTGTACAGTGGTGAACGGAGTCCCTCGAAGTCTGTATTTCAAACACTTAGGCACTAGGTGAGTTTCTACGATGCACCCTGATCTCCCCTAAAAGTGATGCTTTGAGGCTCTTTAAGTGTAGTTAAGCATTTGTACGGTGGTTGTCAATTTTGCTCACATCCTAGGACTGCTGTACTGTACATAAGAAGGGACAAACACCGTAGATTGTCACAGCTTTGTAATGTCATTTGCAACTGAAGAGCATAAAGGAACAAGGAATATTTCTGTTGTTGCTTTAATTTATCTATGACATGAAAAACAGAACAGTGCATATTTCCCTTCCTGTTCCTAAAGTTTATTGATGAATCATGACCCAATGGTTCCGAATGCTGGAAACCCATCTTAGGAACTACTAGAGATGAGCGAATCGAATCCCACGAAGTGGAATTCAATCCGAATTTCAGGATAAATTTGATTCGCCAGAAGCTGAATTTCCTTGTGCTTCGTGTCAGCGAATCGATTTATCCTGAAATAGTATAAAAAATAAAAATAAAATTCTAACTCAACTCCTCCATTTGCTCGCGACGGCCGGTAGCCTCCATCTTGCTTGAAGATCTTGGCCGCAATCCTGCGCGGCACGAGATTACATCATCACGCTGGGCGGCGTGATGACGTAATCTTGCTCCGCATGGGATTTCGGCCGAGATCTTCAAGCAAGATGGCGGCGGCCGACCCATCGTGAGCAAATAGAGGCGGTAAATTTGATTTAATATTTTTTTTTTATTCTTAATTTTACACTCAGATGCTGCGATCATGTATGAACACGGCATCTGAGGGTACAATGACGGGGGCGCGCTATCGCAGCTCCCTGTCATTGCACCCGCTACTTACAAAAAGTAATTCGTCATGAAGCAAAAAAAAAATTACAATTCGGCAAAGCAGCCGAATCGAATTTTAGATAAATTCACTAATCTCTAGGAACTATCACCAGTGGAATACAGACCCAATTACAAGTAACCTTTAGCATGGGCATGACACTGTAAAGACCTATATAACAGGGAGCTGTATAATAACCAGACATAGTGTTGTGTTAGGGGAAAGGCACATTTGGCATAAATGCTGTAGATTTTCAGCAAATTTTCAGAATTGCATGTGGAAAATCTGTAACAGCAAAGTCAATGAGATTTTTGCAAATCACAATCACATGATGAGAACATTTTCCACTCCAATACCCACACATAGCTTGACATGTGGTAGGAATTTTAAATGCACAGAATGTCATATTATATTGCAGATTTTTGCCATGGATTTTACCCTTTGCAAGGTAGAAAGCAAAATCTGTGACAAACCCACGGCATATCCACAATAATTTTAACAAAATCGAAACCAGTACATATATATATATATATATATATATATATACACACACACACAAGCAACAAGGGTCTCAAAGCTGCTTCATATTCACCTAGTTACTAACTTCGTTTGGGTAGTAGTTATGCAAATGATTGTATGTGAATCTGGGTTCAATTATCACATAGCTTTGTCTAGTTGATTAGGGTGGTTGCTGATTGCTGAGCCTTTATATATCCAGGCCTTACCCTATTCTGGTTGCCAGTTGTAGCGTTTACTACTTGAATTCCCTTCCAGATATTTTATACTTTGTACTGTGTTCTGGGATGTTATGGTATTTTGTTCTAGTCTATTATGTTTTCTGGTCTATGTTTTTTCTTGCTGTGTTTGGGATTGGTTGGTTGCTGTGCTGTTGTATTGTCTTGGCTGATTTGCCTGGTTGAATTCGGATAGGGTCAGTTCAGTATTGCTCCATTAGAGTTCCCTGTCATTAACCTGCCATCTACTCCATTGCTTGATCACCTCCTCCTTCTGTGACCCTCAACATTCAGTTCCTGTCATCCACTGGTGAGTTTGTTTTAGTGTCTTGTTTTATGCTAGCAATGATACATGCATGTGCTGTATGTTGTTCTAGCGACCATCCGGTTGTTGTGCAGTTCAGCTCTACAATAAATCTTGGAGGAATCTGAGTACCATAAGCCACAGTTAGGATGTGGGAAAGATGACTGCTATAGGTAAAGTCCAGGTCTGCAGTCTTGTGAACAACCGGTATCGTTGCACTGCTGTGGATTTTCCACAGTCAACTCAACATTTGTTTTTGGATGCTAAATGTATATGTCATATAAAGTGTTTCTGTCAGATTTATTTTTCAGCAGGTGCCTAGAAAGTAAAGGCAGACTCATTCCTTTTAGATTTCTGTCAAATTCTAACAAGTAGTAGATGATGGGAGTTGTGGTTCCACTACACATCAGAAATATGCTCTGTTTACAGTTTGCCCAGTACCTTCTACAGACATTTACAACTACATATATGTGCAAACACTGTCCAACAGAGGCGGAGCAGCAAGTGACATCAGCATAATTTATTATATTGCTGTCATCCGCAGTCATCGGCATATACACCACTCAGGGATATTTGGCTTTCAGGTGAAATTTATGGAAAACGTAAAAAGTTCACGTTACAGTGATATTATATCATGAAAGTATGGCATTTAAGTAAAAGCAGCAATGGTGATTTCCTCATCTCAAACAATTTATTGAAACAAAAGCCAACAACAGTGGTGGGCATACCCCCACAAAAATGTCAGTGTCTCAAAAACTTGTCATGTGGCCTTCAGCATCAATAACAGCTTGACAATGACATCTCATGCTGTTCATAAGTCAACATATTGTCTGCTGAGGCATGGAATCCCACTCTTCTTGAAGGGCGGCCCTCAGGTCATTGAGGTTCTGGGGTACATAGCTACATGGCGACTCAGCTGATCCTATAGATTTTCAATGGGATTCAGGTCTGGAGAAAGTTCAGGCCACTACATTTGAGGTAACCCAGTCTCTAGCAGTCGTTCCCTAATGGTGCGACCTCGATGAGCTGCCATATTGTTGTCCATGAAGATGAAATTAGGCCTGTGTTGTTCCTGATTAATGATGTTCTTCAAGTAGTATGGGCTTGTCACTGTACCTTTCACAAAGTGTAGGGCAGTTCTGTATTGACTAGACACACCTGCCCACACTGTAACACCACCACCAAACACTCATCTGGTGACAACAGTGGCTGATGCATAGGTCTCCTCTTGACGTCTCCATCACTGGTGGCCATCGTTTCTGTTCAGAGTGAATAGTCTGACGTGATACTTGGGTACCTCTCACCTTCCATAAATGTGCCTGGAGTTGTATGACATTTATCATCCGGTTCCCCGGGCCATTATTCACAATGAAGCTGTTATCAGTGTGGGATGTGGCCAAAGAATGTCCACTTTTATGGCTTTTTTGTGACTCTTCCAGTCTCTCTATAGCTCTGTTGCAACCTGCTGATGACACTCTGTGACACTCTAAGCTCAGTGGCCACTTCAGTCTGAGAACATCCTGCTTGAAGCCTCGCAATGGTGAGGTACTGTTGATCAATTGTTAGGTGTCTTCTTGGTCTCATGATGTCAAAATGTGAACAGTATGATGAGGAGGACTGTTTAACCACTTCAGCCCCGCTAGGTGAAACCCCCTTCATGACCAGAGCACTTTTTACACTTCGGCACTACACTCCTTTCACCGTTTATCGCTCGGTCATGCAACTTACCACCCAAATGAATTTTACCTCCTTTTCTTCTCACTAATGGAGCTTTCATTTGGTGGTATTTTATTGCTGCTGACATTTTTACTTTTTTTGTTATTAATCAAAATGTAACGATTTTTTTGCAAAAAAATGACATTTTTCACTTTCAGCTGTAAAATTTTGCAAAAAAAACGACATCCATATATAAATTTTTCGCCAAATTTATTGTTCTACATGTCTTTGATAAAAAAAAAAAATGTTTGGGCAAAAAAAAAAATGGTTTGGGTAAAAGTTATAGCATTTACAAACTATGGTACAAAAATGTGAATTTCCGCTTTTTGAAACAGCTCTGACTTTCTGAGCACCTGTCATGATTCCTGAGGTTCTACAATGCCCAAACAGTAGAAACCCCCCACAAATGACCCCATTTCGGAAAGTAGACACCCTAAGGTATTCGCTGATGGGCATAGTGAGTTCATAGAACTTTTTATTTTTTGTCACAAGTTAGCGGAAAATGATGATGATTTTTTTTTTTTTTTTTCTTACAAAGTCTCATATTCCACTAACTTGCGACAAAAAATAAAAAATTCTAGGAACTCGCCATGCCCCTCACGGAATACCTTGGGGTGTCTTCTTTCCAAAATGGGGTCACTTGTGGCGTAGTTATACTGCCCTGGCAATTTAGGGGCCCATATGTGTGAGAAGTACTTTGCAATCAAAATGTGTAAAAAATGGCCTGCAAAATCTGAAAGGTGCACTTTGGAATATGTGCCCCTTTGCCCACCTTGGCAGCAAAAAAGTGTCACACATCTGGTATCGCCGTACTCAGGAGAAGTTGGGGAATGTGTTTTGGGGTGTCATTTTACATATACCCATGCTGGGTGAGAGAAATATCTTGGCAAAAGACAACTTTTCCCATTTTGTTTATACAAAGTTGGCATTTGACCAAGATATTTTTCTCACCCAGCATGGGTATATGTAAAATGACACCCCAAAACACATTCCCCAACTTCTCCTGAGTACGGCGATACCAGATGTGTGACACTTTTTTGCTGCCAAGGTGGGCAAAGGGGCACATATTCCAAAGTGCACCTTTTGGATTTCACCGGTCATTTTTTACACATTTTGATTGCAAAGTTCTTCTCACACATTTGGGCCCCTAAATTGCCAGGGCAGTATAACTACGCCACAAGTGACCCCATTTTGGAAAGAAGACACCCCAAGGTATTCCGTGAGGGGCATGGCGAGTTCCTAGAATCTTTTATTTTTTGTCGCAAGTTAGTGGAATATGAGACTTTGTAAAGAAAAAAGAAAAAAAAAGAAAAATCATCATTTTCCGCTAACTTGTGACAAAAAATAAAAAATTCTAGGAACTCGCCGTGCCCCTCACGGAATACCTTGGGGTGTCTTCTTTCCAAAATGGGGTCACTTGTGGCGTAGTTATACTGCCCTGGCAATTTAGGGGCCCAAATGTGTAAGAAGTACCTTGCAATCAAAATCTGTAAAAAATGGCCTGTGAAATCCGAAAGGTGCACTTTGGAATATGTGCCCCTTTGCCCACCTTGGCAGCAAAAAAGTGTGACACATCTGGTATCGCCGTACTCAGGAGAAGTTGGGGAATGTGTTTTGGGGTGTCATTTTACATATACCCATGCTGGGTGAGATAAATATCTTGGCAAAAGACAACTTTTCCCATTTTTTTATACAAAGTTGGCATTTGACCAAGATATTTTTCTCACCCAGCATGGGTATATGTAAAATGACACCCCAAAACACATTCCCCAACTTCTCCTGAGTACGGCGATACCAGATGTGTGACACTTTTTTGCAGCCTAGATGCGCAAAGGGGCCCAAATTCCTTTTAGGAGGGCATTTTTAGACATTTGGATCCCAGACTTCTTCTCACACTTTCGGGCCCCTAAAAAGCCAGGGCAGTATAAATACCCCACATGTGACCCCACTTTGGAAAGAAGACACCCCAAGGTATTCAATGAGGGGCCTGGCGAGTTCCTAGAAATTTTTTATTTTTTGCATAAGTTAGCGGAAATTGATTTTTTTGGTTTTTTTCTCACAAAGTCTCACTTTCCGCTAACTTAGGACAAAAATTTCAATCTTTCATGGACTCAATATGCCCCTCAGCGAATACCTTGGGGTGTCTTATTTCCGAAATGGGGTTACATGTGGGGTATTTATACTGCCCTGGCTTTTTAGGGGCCCTAAAGCGTGAGAAGAAGTCTGGAATATAAATGTCTAAAAATGTTTACGCATTTGGATTCCGTGAGGGGTATGGTGCGTCCATGTGAGATTTTATTTTTTGACACAAGTTAGTAGAATATGAGACTTAGTAAGAAAAAACAAAAACAAAAACAAACAAAAAATTTCCGCTAACTTGTGCCAAAAAAAATGTCTGAATGAAGCCTTACAGGGGGGGGTGATCAATGACAGGGGGTGATCAATGACAGGGGGGTAATCACCCATATAGACTCCCTGATCACCCCCCTGTCATTGATCACCCCCCTGGTAAGGCTCCATTCAGACGTCCATATAATTTTTACGGATCCATGGATCGGATCCGCAAAACACATGCGGACGTCTGAATGGAGCCTTACAGGGGGGTTATCAATGACAGGGGGTGATCAGGGTGATCACCCCCCTGTCACTGATCACCCCCCCTGTAAGGCTCCATTCAGACATCCGCATGATTTTTTACGGATCCATGGATACATGGATCGGATCCACAAAACACATGCGGACGTCTGAATGGAGCCTTACAGGGGGGTTATCAATGACAGGGGGTGATCAGGGTGATCACCCCCCTGTCACTGATCACCCCCCCTGTAAGGCTCCATTCAGACGTCCGCATGATTTTTACGGATCCATGGATCGGATCCACAAAACACATGCGGACGTCTGAATGGAGCCTTACAGGGGGGTGATCAATGACAGGGGGTGATCAGGGAGTGTATATGGGTGATCACCCCCCTGTAAGGCTCCATTCAGACGTCCGCATGTGTTTTGCGGATCCGATCCATGTATCCATGGATCCGTAAAAATCATGCGGACGTCTGAATGGAGCCTTACAGGGGGGTGATCAATGACAGGGGGGTGATCAATGACAGGGGGTGATCAGGGAGTGTATATGGGTGATCACCCGCCTGTCATTGATCACCCCCCTGTAAGGCTCCATTCAGACGTCCGCATGATTTTTACGGATCCATGGATCGGATCCACAAAACACATGCGGACGTCTGAATGGAGCCTTACAGGGGGGTGATCAATGACAGGGGGGTGATCAGGGAGTGTATATGGGTGATCACCCGCCTGTCATTGATCACCCCCTGTAAGGCTCCATTCAGACGTCCGCATGATTTTTACGGATCCATGGATCGGATCCACAAAACACATGCGGACGTCTGAATGGAGCCTTACAGGGGGGTGATCAATGACAGGGGGTGATCAGGGAGTGTATATGGGTGATCACCCCCCTGTAAGGCTCCATTCAGACGTCCGCATGTGTTTTGCGGATCCGATCCATGTATCCATGGATCCGTAAAAATCATGCGGACGTCTGAATGGAGCCTTACAGGGGGGTGATCAATGACAGGGGGGTGATCAATGACAGGGGGTGATCAGGGAGTGTATATGGGTGATCACCCGCCTGTCATTGATCACCCCCCTGTAAGGCTCCATTCAGACGTCCGCATGATTTTTACGGATCCATGGATCGGATCCACAAAACACATGCGGACGTCTGAATGGAGCCTTACAGGGGGGTGATCAATGACAGGGGGGTGATCAGGGAGTGTATATGGGTGATCACCCGCCTGTCATTGATCACCCCCTGTAAGGCTCCATTCAGACGTCCGCATGTGTTTTGCGGATCCGATCCATGTATCCATGGATCCGTAAAAATCATGCGGACGTCTGAATGGAGCCTTACAGGGGGGTGATCAATGACAGGGGGGTGATCAATGACAGGGGGTGATCAGGGAGTGTATATGGGTGATCACCCGCCTGTCATTGATCACCCCCCTGTAAGGCTCCATTCAGACGTCCGTATGCTTTTTGCGGATCCGATCCATGTATCCGTATATCCGTAAAAATCATACGGACGTCTGAACGGAGCCTGACAGGGGGGTGATCAATGACAGGGCGGTGATCAATGACAGGGGGGTGATCAGGGAGTTTATATGGGGTGATCATGGGTGATCAGGGGTTTATAAGGGGTTAATAAGTGACGGGGGGGTGTAGTGTAGTGTGGTGTTTGGTGCGACTGTACTGAGCTACCTGACTCCTCTGGTGGTCGATCCTAACAAAAGGGACCACCAGAGGACCAGGTAGCAGGTATATTAGACGCTGTTATGAAAACAGCGTCTAATATACCTGTTAGGGGTTAAAAAATTCGGATCTCCAGCCTGCCAGCGAGCGATCGCCGCTGGCAGGCTGGAGATCCACTCGCTTACCTTCCGTTCCTGTGAGCGCGCGCGCCTGTGTGCGCGCGTTCACAGGAAATCTCGGCTCTCGCGGGAGGACGCGTATATGCGTCCACCCAGAAGAGCAGGGCCGCCGGCAGGACGCAATCCTGCGTACGGCGGTCCTGAGGTGGTTAAATGCCAATTCTAATTGAAGCAGTAAATTTATTGGGCGATTCATGGATCAAACACCTGTTGTGAATTTTGCAGTTAAGCTCCTTGTTAGGACTCTTTCCCACAAACGTAAGGGTTCCGTGCCCCTGCTGCGGACCACATACGGTGGTTCCGCGATACATGGGGCACCGTCCGTGTGCATTCTGCATCATGGATGCGGACTCATTCACTTGAATGGGTCCGCAAATCCGGAGATGTGGTGTGGAACAGAAGCATGGATCGGAACCCCACGGAAGCACTACGGAGTGCTTCCGTTGTGTTCCGTTCCGTGCTTCCGTATGGAAAGGACTTAAAATGCAATACGCGCCAAAATTGTGCCTCAATTGAACAGGACAACTTTACTGTATATTAATAGTCTCCCACCTGTTGCAGAACTACAACTCCCAGTATGCCCTTGCTATTTCCCTATACTAACTATAGCAGCCTAACAGATGACATAATGACCAATTGAAGTCAAAGGGTATATTCACAGATGGCCGATTTGTTGCAAAAATTTCTGCAACTGAAAATCAGGTCCATTCGTGGGTGGTTTTGGCAGCAGGTGCATGGATATCTGCAAGCCTCATTCAGTCACCGAAATTTCTGGAATAAATCTGCCCTGTGTGAATATATCCTTCTGCTGCAATAGACAATGGGGGTCATTTACTAAAGATTAGAGTTTCACAGGCCAGTCATAGTAAAAAGGGCGCTGGAGTAAGATGCAGCCAATTTATTAACCCCTTAGTGATCAGCCTGTTTTGGGCCTTACTGACCAAGCTTTTTGCTTCCTTTTTTCATCGCCTTCATCACTGCCTTCCAAGAGCTATATCTTTTTTTATTTTTCCATCTATGTAGCTGTATGAGGGCTTGTTTTTTTGCCGGACAAGCTGTAGTTTTTAATGGTGGACACATAACACATAACTTTCTGATTAACTTGTATTAATTCTTTCTGGAAGGGAAAAAACAGCAATGCTGTCACTTTGTTTTTACGTTATAAATTTTGCAGCGTTCATTTTTCAGCATAAATAACATAATATTTTTATTCTCTGGGTCAGTATAGTGGCGACTAAGAATAAATTAGCAATTTTGTCATTTTTTTCTGTTATTTTGTTTTTTTACATATTTGTGTAGTGCGGGTAGTTACGCAGTGATACCAAACATGGAGGAAATATTATTTTTGCATTTATTTTTTTGTTTAAAAGTATATTTTCAATGGAAAAAAAGCATATTTTTTTATTGGAATTTTTTTATTTAATAAATGTTTTTTTGTTTGTTTTTTACTTTTTTTAACCACTTAATAGTCCCTCAAGATGACTATAACAGGCAATTTATTGATTGATTCTAAAATACAATGCACAATCCCTATAGTGCATTGCATTTTAATGTCAGTGATATACTGACATTAACCAGCAAAATGCACCAACACACATCGGCACCCCGCGTTCTCATTTGCGGGGTGCTGATGGTAGACAGAGGGAGTCTGCTCCCTCTTTCACTGCTTATATGCGGCGGGCGTCATTGTCTGCGGCATCTAAGAGGTTAAACAGCCTGAATGGGCACTCCTGCCAGTCCAGGCTGTTAGAGCAGGAGCGTGGCAGGAGATGTGACAGCAGAGCCCCCGCTTAGTGCTTAGACCAGACCCCCGTGAAAAGGTGGCGGCTCAGCCTAAGGCTCATTAGTGACCACCATAAAACAGGGTTAAGAGGTGCAGGCTTCCTAATAAATTAGTTGCATCTGTGCTGTCCATGCACCAGAAACTAAAATCTACACCATCTAGAAGCTGAAGTACATTTCAGATATAATTTCCGCCAATTTTCTGGTGTAAATGTTTGTAAATGTGTCAGGCAGTGACTTTTGCTAATCTCTACCTACTAAAAAAAAGTGCCAAGAGAAGTGAAAAAAAATAAAAAGTCACAATATTTTTGTGCCAAATCTTGCGAGTTTTTTTTTTTACTCCAAAACCTGGTGTAAAGCCTTTGTATTGTAAATGAACCCAATATTCTATAATTCATGGTTATACATTAATAGTCACCAGTGATCCCATGTAAGACGCATACTGTGTGTATAGATTTATTTGGAATGATACAGGACATTTTCTATAAAAGATTAGCCCTGGCTTCAGGTTATTAAGCGTTTTAATATATTTTGTATCCACCTTTTCTTTAAGAGGTTGTAATGTGTCTTTAATCCTCAGCTAATGGGCTCACATTGACATATTTAATCAGTATATAGGATACGGCACATCATTATGCCAAAGAAATAGCGATCAGCTCCCACGCCATGAACATTGGGATTTGCCATGGTCACTGCACTCTTTATCCATGCAATAAGAATAACAAAGGGCCAGAGATTGGGCCAGACTTTGGCAAGAAGGAGGGGGTAAGCATTTAATCATGTAAACATGACTTCAGACCATTCTCCTTCATTTGCTGCTCTCAGTGATCATGCTAATTAATCCGGGGTGTTAATGTGGCTTTTCAAAACCTTCTCAAAAGTGGCGATTGCGCAGCATTCACAATAAAAACAGAGAATACTCCTGAGAGCTCTGCACCACCGGGTGATGTCCGCTCAGGGCTGCAGTGTCGTGTACAATAAGCAGACACATGGACTCTTTATGTTACCTATTATAAAAAAATATATATATATATCATTTATATTTTTATTATATAATTTATTTTTTAAAAGTTGTCATTTAAAATGAAATTGCGTGAGCCAGACAGAAGCCATTGGAGTAATTCACACTCTGCCATGTTTCTTTAATGCATTCTGGCATATACTAGTTTTCTTTTTAAGAAATATATTTCTCTGAATTTCTCCTGAAAAGGACTTGAAGAAATGCATATATATGCTGCAGGAAACACTCATTTACATGTATGGGATATCCTAAGTGTTGTAGATGCTATAAAATAAGAAATAGTAATATTCAGTGCCAAGTCTTTTAATGTTCTCAGTGCACTGGGTGATGACTTACATAAAATTATCATCTTCACATGAAATCACCTAATAGCCTCCTTTTAAAACATAATTAGATCCAACAATCTGTTCTTTGTTTTCCTGTTACATTATGCCGCCATTAGGGGGAGCTCAGTCATGTCATTATTGCAATTAGCTCCTAAGCTCCCTCTAGTGGTGACATAATGTAACAGAAAAACAAAGCACCAACCTAGAGACAAGTATTAAAGGGAATCCGTCACCAGGAAATTCACTGTTACTACCTTGTAGGGCTAGAACAGCTCAATACCTTTCACATAACTATGCTGGGAACTGGAATTGTCAATCAACAAGAGGGAGGGGCCGGCAAGGGTGTAGATAGTGGCTTGAGTCCGCCCTCAGTGCATTTAACTACTGATTTGCATATGTATTAAAAGTATGTTTTCTCCAGAATGAATCAATAGATCACTAAAGGAAATGTATCATTGCATTCAGCTGAGTTAGTCCTACAAGGCATTGTGGCTGTTTTTTTTTCCAGTGAATTTCCTGATAACAGATTCTCTTTAAAGGGGTTTTCCTAGTGTTTTATACTGATAACCTGTCCTTAGGCTAGGTTATCAGTATCTGCTCAGTGGAGGTCCCACTCCCAGAACTCCCACCAATCAGCTACCTGATGAGGCTGCCTTGCTCTGGTGAGCACCACAGCCTCCTCGCACCTTACCCTAGCCCAGTAATGGCATGTTCTTTGGTCACATGGCTTAGGCGCAGTTCAGTCCCATGAAAGTGAATAGTGCTTTGCTGAGATACCAAGGACAGCCGCTACCTAATGGATGGCACTGTGCCTGGTTAGCTACGAGGATCCTACAACGCTTGTAGAATACATTGTAGAAAACCCCAATAAGAATTTATTAGCACTAGTCATGAGTGAAGCAAGCTTCGGATGCTACATCCGAAGTTGCTTCGTTCAAAACATCAGATTAATACTGTACAGAAATCCGTCACCATATAGTAATAGAATGTATGGGCTCCGATGAGCCGATCTACCTACTTAGATTAAATTGCAAATTGGTACTCAAGGGCAGACACTTGCTTATTACAGACATTAGAAGTCAGTCTAAAATTCCAAGTTTGAAAGATGCCCGATTGTCCTTTTCTGGTGGATGACGGATCATGTGAAATAATCACTCAGTTGATCAACCAGTTGGGGTTATATTATGGTGCTCAGTACCCACCCATATAATGAATGGATGTATTTTGCAAAATCAACTTGACAGCAATCAAGTCACATCTAGGGGTACCTTAATAGCACACAGGAGGTAGGAGGCCTTGGTACAGATTTTGCACTGGGGCCGTGGAGCTTACATCTGGCTATAGTGAACAACAAGTCTTTATGATAGTTGGAATGAGAATCCATGTCTCCTTACATGTCATATCTTTGTAAAAACAGTCATTAACATTGTTTTTTTGTTTTTGTTCTTTTTTTAGATTTGAAATGTAGAAAGCCAGAACAAGCTGTGCCCATGATGATGACTTTTCTCAGTTTGGGTACATCATTTAATAGCCATATCGTCAATTACATATTGTACTCATGGTGTTTTTTTTATTTTATTATAAATACATTAGTCATTAATGAAGAACATTTCCATGGATACTGGAAATTTGGAAGAAAACTATGAATTCTTTTCTAGGAACTGATTTAGAGAATCAATTAGTCGCCTCAAGAGATCAGCGGACACAATAAAACATTATGTACGTGAAAGGGACCTAAAATGTCACAGCTCAGAGGTCAGCATGCTTGTCCGGTATATGCAGTTGCAAGAAAAAGTATGTGAACCCTTTGGAATTATATGGATTTCTGCACAAATTGGTCATAAAATGTGATCTGATCTTCATCTAAGTCACAACAATAGACAATCACAGTCGGCTTAAACCTATAACACACAAATAATTAAATGTTACCATGTTCTTATTGAACACACCAAGTAAACCCCTAGACTAATGACATCTCCAAGAGCTAATTGGAGAGAGGTGTCAGCCAACTGGAGTCCAATCAATGAGATGAGATTGGAGGAGTTGGTTACAGCTGCCCTGCTGTAACGGGGTTCCGAAGGCGCACTCGGTCTCCCATCAGCCGCAGACCTGCTGCTTAGCTTCCGGAGCGAGGATCTGTGTTTGACCTCGTTCCCAGGGCGGCTTTGCTAGCTGGGAGGCTCCCTGCTCCTAGGTCTGCCATGAGCGCCGAGCTGATCACTCGGTGCTCGACTGGTCGGTCTGTCGGGCATGTGACGCTGGCCACGTCACATGACCCTCACTCCCCACTATAAATACAGGCAGCCTGCTGGCCACAGGTTGCCTGTTAATTTAGGTTCCTGGCAGTTGTTGGATACCTGTGTACTTACCTGATCCTGTTCCCTGACGATCCTTTGCCTGCTGCTCCTGTACTGCGCATCCTTCCTGGTATATTGACCTTGGCTTCCACCTGACTATTCTTTGCGGACTCCTTTGGTACTTCTCGACTCTCCTGGTATTTATGACCCCGGCTTCTCCTGACCTTTCTTTGCTTATCCCTCTGTACTGCGTTGTCCTCTTGGTTTTGACCCGGTCCGTTCACTATCCGTTATTTGTCTTGTCTGTCCTTCCTGCACGTATTGTAAGTTAGGGACTGCCGTCCAGTTGTTTCCTGTCATCAGGACTCGTGAGGCAAGTAGGCAGGGCCAGGGGTGAGGGTGGAGCGCAGTGGTCACTATCCTCCCCCCTGTGTGTGTGTGTACGTGACCGTTACACCTGCCCTATATAAAACACACACCAGTTCTGGGTTTGCTTTTCACAAGAAGCATTGCCTGATGTAAATGATGCCTCACACAAAAGAGCTCTCAGAAGACCTACGATTAAGAATTGTTGACTTGCATAAAGCTGGAAGGGGTTATAAAAGTATCTCCAAAAGCCTTGCTGTTCATCAGTCTACTGTAAGACAAATTGTCTATAAATGGAGAAAGTTCAGCACTGCTGCTACTCTCCCTAGGAGTGGCTGTCCTGTAAAGATGACTGCAAGAGCACAGCACAGACTGCTCAATGAGGTGAAGAAGAATCCTAGAGTGTCAGCTAAAGACTTACAAAAGTCTCTGGCATATGCTAAGATCCCTGTTAGGAAATTTACGATACGTAAAACACTAAACAAGAATGGATTTCATGGGAGGATACCACAGAGGAAGCCACTGCTGTCCAAAAAAAACATTGTTGCACGTTTACAGTTTGCACAAGAGCACCTGGATGTTCCACAGCAGTACTGCCAAAATATTCTGTGGACAGATGAAACCAAAGTTGAGTTGTTTGGAAGAAACACACAACACTATGTGTGGACAAAAAGAGTCACAGCACACCAACATCAAAGCCTCATCCCAACTGTGAACTATGGTGGTGGAGGCATCATGGTTTGGGGCTGCTTTGCTGCGTCAGGGCCTTGACAGATTGCTATCATCGAAGGAAAAATTAATTCCTAAGTTTATCAAGACATTTTGCAGGAGAACTTAAGGCCATCGGTCCACCAGCTGAAGCTCAACAGATGATGGGTGTCGCAACAGGACAATGACCCAAAGCATAGAAGTAAATCAACAACAGAATGGCTTAAACAGAAGAAAATACACCTTCTGGAGTGGCCCAGTCAGAGTCCTGACCTCAACCCAATTGAGATGCTGTGACATGACCTCAAGAAAGCGATTCACACCAGACATCCCAAGAATATTGCAGAACTGAAACAGTTCTGTAAAGAGGAATGGTCATGAATTACTCCTGACCGTTGTGCATGTCTGATCTGCAACTACAGGAAACGTTTGGTTGAAGTTATTGCTGCCAAAGGAGGTTCAACCAGTTATTAAATCCAAGGTTTCACATACTTTTTCCACCTGCACTGTGAATGTTTACATGGTGTGTTCAATAAAAACACGGTAACATTTAATTATTTGTGTGTTATTAGTTTAAGCAGACTGTGATAGTCTATTGTTGTGACTTAGATGAAGATCAGATCACATTTTATGACCAATTTGTGCAGAAATCCATACCATTCCAAAGGTTTCACATACTTTATCTTGCAACTGTATATATATATTTACTGTAAATGCAAGGAGTGCTTTAAAATACTGAAATATTGCTGAAATCAGTGATTGGCCTCCATAGTGGCGCTGGATCAGTGGTGGTTAAAATACTGGTATTGGTTAGGTTAATGTATGACTTAAAAAAAAAATGTTGTGTCGGATAATCCCTTTAAGCCTAATTTAAATACAACACCCACCTGGTGGAAAAGACAATGTAATATACTGTAAATCAGAGTTTGGCTCATAGGGAGCTACTTTTAAAAGGTGGCAGTAGCGAGATGGCTCTCTCACTGGAAGATACGCTGTCAATTATAAAATATGATTTGTAATTTGTCTAGTATAGTTTAATGTGGATATGTTTCAGAAGGTGATTCATATTTCCATATAACTCCCAACACAACTAGCAAGACGATATAGAAGAGAGCTTCATTAACCACCACTAAATTAAAACAAACCTTAGGAAAGATTACATCTGTCCATACATAAACAAGTGCGTACCAGTCCAAAAATAAGGACAATACTGAAAGCCTAGAAAATCCAAAATGAGCAAGTAAGTGTATACATAATGCTACAACATAACATGCAATGCAAATAGTTAAATTATAATCCCCATGATGTAAAGGTCCATGTATGCACAACTGCCTAGCCCCACGTGTATCGCTGGAATTACCAGCTTCCTCAAGGGGCTCCAATTGTTAAATGTGGTTTAATATATATATATAAATATATATATATTAAAAGTAATTATACATTATAATAATCACATGTATCAAGTCTTAATGTGAATGTGTTTAGGCAAGACACAGTGTCATGGTTCCCCCAGCTTTCCCAGAAATAGACCACGCATACTCGCAACAGCGTACCAAAGTAAGTGCATTCTACCATGTGCTCCATAGACCGGAACTGACATGGCCCATCACATCTCCCAAAATACACAGCTGGAAATGCACATCGCCATGTGTTTCAAATCCCGGGACTAAAGTGCTCAGATGGGTATACAGGTGGAACACATGGTCAGAAACTCATGATGTCCTGTGTTCCAAATGAAAAAAAAAAAAAGAGAAAAAAGAAAGAAAGAATGATTGCGCTCAACATTCAGCAATTAAACATATGTTAAAGTGCTGAAGTTCAAGGGGAAAAAGTGTAAGTCAGAGCGCATTGCCCCAGGTACAAGATATGCGTTCTACCATGTGTTACAAATATCAAAAAGAGAAGTATCACATTTCATCATACACACTCCAAAGATTTCAGCAATATAAACAGAGTTATAAAGTGCCCTGTGCCTATAAGAATAATAAGACAATAATAAATAAATGAAATAACAATCAATAAATATATAAATATAATGAAATACGTAATCATGATCATATAATCACATTAGATGGAAGAATTCTCCTCCATTCAGAAATCAATAATAATGTTCTACCATTGTATTGAAAGAAATATATAAATGTAATACAAAAACAAATATGACTTAATACATACGCTTGTGCTAGGCCCATAAAAATATATGGTACCAAAAATAACTACATTATAAAAAGGAAAACTAAATTGCTGAAATATGAGGCACGTTATACAAAGAATATTGGTTGAAACCATGAACATTGGAGAGAATAAAACCTGGTATAGCATAATAAAAATAAAGATATATGCAAAATAAAAAATGATAAACAATAATAATTCAGAGGCCATTGTGGCCAAATGACGGTGAAGGATGTAGGTGACAAATCCCAGAAAGTCCCATAATCAATATCTATGTTTATTCAAATTTGTTGCCATTTTCTTTTACTTTTAGTTTTACTTTTCGTTCCCAAAATTCATTTTATTTCCATACAACTAGCATTAATGTAGTAATTGATAAAAGGAAAAGTGAAAACACTAGTGCAAGATTAGAAGTATGGGCAAGTTGTATATTTTTGTAACAGTTGATTAAACTTAGGCATACAGTAGCTTATTATTTTCTACTTGATGGAGTGTGTCTATATTAAGCTGAAAAAAACACCCCTAAAAACAGTGAAGAATGCAGAGCTGAAAAGGTCTGAAAGTCAGTGCCTATCAATGATGATTACCCACTGTTTCTCTTCTCAGTCAATGCTGCTAGGCTTTTCTTTTTTTTTTGTAAAGCTATGATCTGTGACTACATCTTAGCTACAGTGCCTACAGGAAGTCTAGAGGTCTAGTCACACCTCCTGTCTCCTGATTGGTTCAGGCTGCTGCTCCCTCCCCACCTGATTGGTTGTTGTTTGACACCAGCTTGTCAAGAAGCCAGTGTATAAAAAGCACCGCGAAATAGCATCTTCTCCAATGTGAGTTTCTATAGAAACCCTTTAACTGATTACTTTGCTTAAAGTTTTTTTTTTAGGATTACTATAGTTTTTAACAGATATGCTCATGTAGTTGCTTACCCAATTGACATCTTCCCCATAATTTATTTTTTTCAATTTGGATTCTCCCAACCCTTTTTCACTATGTAGACAAATTACTCTGATGTGTTCCCATCCTGTATGTAGCACTTCCTGTTCTTCTGGGCCCCACAGCAAATTTTTAAAAGGGCTCCCCCCCAAGCAACGTCTCCCCCTGCTCCTGTGCAACCCCCACTCCTGTCGCTAGTTAAGATCACCCTTTATGGAGAGGCCCAACAGCTGCTCCATCCATTTCCGATAGTGTCTCTGTATATAATGTCAGAGTACAGTGACTTCCTATCTTTGACAACAGTACAGGACCTTCAGAGACATCAGTCACAGTGGACTGAATCCCATCCACAGGACTTGCAGCCAGGGGGCAGCACTTCTGCTTGGGTGCTATTATGTCACTTATTTATCTACAGAAACATGGAGAACAGGCAAATGGGGCCAAAAGAAACTCATTATACCACGTACAGTGGACAAAATGGTTATCATCCTCTGGGAAATAAATAATAATAGTATATTTTTGTTAATTTTCTTGTACTATATTAAAAAGCAAATCTAAAGAAAAAAATCCCATATTAGAGGTTATCTAGTCCGAGTGACAGAATAATACTTCTATCGAGAAGCAACATTTCAACAGAATATGATGTAGAGGATTACATGAGTGTTCTCCGCTGTAATGATCTTAGTGTTCGGTGTCACCCAGCGAATGAATTAGCTGTGGCACATAATCCTAAGCATAGACAGATCATGTCAGCATCGATAGCCGTTTGGTGTTCTTGACTGAAACTCAAAGGAATCACATTTGATGTTCACACATGGTGTTCTGGCAGTGTGTGTGCGGGCATGGCAGTGTGCCCAAGAAGAGTCATCATGCCAGCCAGCCTGAAGTCTCAACATGAGTGAACGAGATCACGGCACACACGAGGAGGAGCGCAGAACTTTTGTGCAAAGCCATTAGTTGTTGACACTAACGAAGCACTAATAAACCGCATTTTAATTGAAATCCAATAGGGGGTGAAACATCTGCACTAACTAGGGCTAGGATCCTAAATCCACCAGTATCATAGTATTGAAGAAAACTTATTTGGGTTTTCCGAGACTTTCCAGTAAAGTCAGGGTGTGTTCTAAACAAGGGATGCCCAATCTGCGGTCATCCAGCTGTTGCAAAACTACAACTCCCAGCATGCCCAGACAGTCTACAGCTATCAGCCTGCAGCAGAGCATAATGGGAATTGTAGTTTTACAACAGCTGAAGGGTCGTAGGTTGAGTATCCCTGTAAATCTGAACAATAGAAGACTTACTTGTCCAGCCCTCGGCCATTCATGCACCGACGCTCACACTAGTCTTTGTTTCCAGTGCTGCAGCGGTAACATCCCATGTGATCACTGCAGCCAATCCCTGGCCTTATTGGTCATGTGGGGTAGTCGAACACAACATTGCTGAAGAGAGACTAGTGATGATTTCCTGGACTACCCCATGTGACTGCAGAGAACAGTGATTGGCTCCAGGGATTACATGGGCTAGTCAGGGACGTCATCAATGCAGTGAAACAATGACCAGCAAGGAGCACCAGAGCGTCAGCACTGGAGCAACAGAGGATCGGACTTGTGAGTACTCTCAGACAACCCCTTTAACATTGCATCAACTGATTGGATGAGAGCTGGTCATATAACATTGAATCATGCTCCCTCATTGCTGTCCTTTAATTCCACCATGCAGTAAACTTGCTAAAAGGGGTTGTCCAGGATTAGAAAACCATAGCTGCCTTCTTACAGAAACAGCACCGCCCCTGTCCCCAGTGTGTGTACTGCAGCTCAGCGCCACTGAGGTGAATCACTGGTATATGATAGAAAGCAGCCATGTTTTTCTAATCCTGTACAACCCCTTCAGGGCCCCTTCACACACAAATGCTGTCTACTATTATTTTTTTAGGCCACCTGCACTTTTTTCTATGGTTTTGTGGCTTTTCTTTTTCATGCGTTTCCTTGCAAACAGTGTTTTAGCCCACTAAAATTTTCTTCATGGCATTTTTCCACTATAGAAAAGGTAATGTAAAAGCAACAAAAAAAACATCATAAACTGCAGCATTCTGCATTTTTGAAAAGAAGCAAGAAAGAAAAAAAACACCACTTAATGTACAAAAATCCCATGAGCAAAAATAAATAAATAAATGCTTGCATAGACCTTCAGCAAACATCTAGAGCTAGTGTTTTTACTGTAAAAAAATATATATAAAATCACCAAAAATTTGCAGGTGCATAAAAAGCCACTGAAAAAAGCTAAAGTGCAGAAAAACAGGAAAAGGCCATGATCACACGTGCGCTTTATTTTTTTATTTTTTTTATTAACCAAACCCAGCTGTGGATCCAGCAGGAAGAAGACGTAGAAGTCTTTCCTTTATATTGTCCATTTCGAATCTATTTCTGGCTTCTGTCAAAGAACTATATTAAACACGTCACCAAAATCTTCATCAAGCACTTCATGTGTGATTACAGCCTTAAAAATGATGACAAAATGAGAAGCGTATATATGGTGAGATGACAACAACCCTATGAAGTGTAGCTAACAGTACGGTCTATGTAATAATCACACATGGGAAGCACACCAGGCTCAGCCTGCAGATATCAATATAGACCGTGTGTCACAGTAATGAGGTCGTCCCACCACTATTCATGCCGTCTTCATCCAGAGTCTATCATACAGGGTGTCTATTGAAGAGGGAGTTCATTGTAAAACGGCCACCTGTCTCCTCTGCTCTCCAGTCTATTTCACACCAGATGCCATAGAATAGTTTAGTTTCAGTCACTTGGTCGCAGTCAGGTGTCGGCTACAATCCAATACAATTCATAGACCGACTCCTGTGAGCCATTAATCAATGTATCTGATTGCCATCCATTAGAAGAAATGAGGAGTCTACCTTACATGGGCTGCTGCATATGATCTATACCTCTTACTGGTTTGTACGGTAGTAGGTATAATCACCAGGATGCACATGTAAAAACACAAAAATCGGAATCATCCAATGCACCAATCACCGGTGAACCTGACAACACCAAAGAACACTATATCAAGGCTGACACCTGGGACAGTGCAGCATGGCACATTAGTCACATTGCTCATCCTATTATCACACACTACAAATATAATGCTATTTATATAGCCCTCTAACATATAAAGCAGCTTTAGTTAAGTGGTAACCTATCTTCAGAATAAGTCATCACTAGCTGACCGGCGGGGGTCCGGCACCCCGCAGTTCCGAGCAGCTGTTCGCCAATAGCTCAATAGATGACACTCTTGAAGACTACATTTCAGGCTAACAAATTTAAATGTTACATTTATCAGGACTGCAGTTGTTGGTTCATTAAATAGGTCAGTTCTTCAAATAAAACAACCTTTATCTATCATGGTGGACCACCAGTGACCTTTTTCTATAGGGTTTCCTGGTACACAAGTGTTTTTTTTTTTTTTGTGAGTCTAAGCAAACTGATCAACCTGGTTTTCTTCATTATCCTCTAAATGGCTTCATTGTTTCTGAGAATAAGCCACTGAGGTTTGTAGTTCACCAGCTTTATAGTGCCTGTCTCATATGTACCTATAACAATATACCTTCAGCAACCGATACCCCGAGCTGCCAACTCACCATTGCTATCGGCACCAGAGGAGCATGACATAGTGACTTACTGATGTCATGCTCTTGCATAGGCTTGGCACCTAGCTACTAGTTCCTAAAGCAGCCTTGCTATGAAAGTAGATTGAAGGGGAAATTCTAAAAAGGCGTGTCTGGCCAGCAATCACAATCGACTATTGGGCCAAACCTGATGTAAAGGATTTCCCAGGAACCAAAGCAGGAACTATATATTCAGTTTACAGCAACTGCTCTTGGTGCTACTTTCATATGGAGTGTTCAGCAACCATCAACTTTTCATCCCTTTGGTTTAGTTCTCCTTCAATCTGACAGTGTTCCCCATACAAAATAATAACCACTGCCATATACAATAATGCATATCCAGAGTCCTACAACACATCAATGGCCAGGATCCATAGTGTTCCATCGAAAAAGTCTGAAACGCAAAGAAGACATCTGACTTTCTCATCATGTTTATGCATAACCTCATTAAAGTCATTTTTTTATTCACATTTGCTAATTTGTTTCTACGTTAATGTGCAAAACAATTATGAAACTAATCAACAAGAAATTGCAAAAAAATGAGTATAATAAGGTGGTATCAAACACAAAAAGCGAAAACAACATACATTAAAACCACATCTGTATGATATAACGCTGGCATGACAACTTAATGTGCCAATTCATCTTCCCCTGTAATCTGACATCTGTAGTCTTGCCAAGAGAAATGGTTGTAATCAGTTCCCATTCCATTTCTGAAACTGAGAACAACAATAAAAATTAGGTGTCTATATCTTTAAGACTCTTCTTTATTATAATGATGATCATTTTATAGAGTAATGATTTCCTGTGACTATGAAAACAGTCCATACACTGAAATAGTCCCATGCTACAAATAGGGCCACCATCCGGATGGTACAAGTGGTAGTGCTGTAAGGTACCCAGGCAAATGGGACCAAGCAGAATCCACAAGGACCTATTAATAAGAGAACCCTAACTACACAAGCCACAAGTAGTCTTCTGTATTCTAAAGGGACCCACCAAACATATTGTATGGGGCCCACAGTTCCATGTCCCACTGTGTGTGGGAAAGAGAATAACTGTGTGCTAGAAAAATACTGGTATCTTAAAGTGGATTTAGACAAACCAATAATCGTCCAGATCACCAGGAACGACTGTTCCTGAGAGCGCTCGTTCCCCATAATCTGGCCATCTAACTGTGCCGCTGATCACCTGATTAATGAGCAAAACGCCCATTCATCGGGTGATCCTGTCGCTCATGCAGGCACCACCGATCATAGTTTATGGGCAGCAGATCGTGTGGTCTAAACAGTGATCTGCCACCCAGAAAAAATTATTCTGTATGGGGACGAGGGATCGCTATAGCTATCTTTCGTCCTCATACTATGAAGGTGGTCTCCTTCACTGAGCGAGCAGACGGCGGTTAGAAAGGAACACTTCCTTACCAACAATCCGCCGTTCCATCAGCCCATCTAAACCCACCTTAAAGGGGGTCTCCAGGAATTAAGAAAATGGAAATACTTAAATATTACTTTATTATAAATATATTCCCAAATACCTTTAATTAGTTAGAATGGCTCGTTTTGTCTGGGGAACAATCATCATAGGCAATAAAATGGTCGCCGTCCTATTAGTACACACAAAACCTGTCCTTATCACACAGCAGGACAAGTTACATTACAACATTAAGCTAAAGAGCTGCCTCATCCTCCTCTCTGCTCTACTTGTCAGGGATTATGATCCTGAATACAGTTTATTATGATCTTCAGCTGAATTTCTGTGTTCTTGAGGAGACTTCAAGTACAGGGTGGGGGTGGGAATGTGGCTAATGAGCAGCAGCACTTGTATGTAAATAGCCTTCCTGCAGAAGTTGTAGCTGCAAATACAGTGGAGTTTAAGCATGCATGGGATAGGCATAAGGCCATCCTTCATATAAGATAGGGCCAGGGGCTATCCATAGTATTCAGTATATTGGGCAGACTAGATGGGCCAAATGGTTCTTATCTGCCGACACATTCTATGTAGTCTCCAATACCACAGTCTGTCCTGTCCATCCTCTCTGTACTTCATGTCTCCTCATGAACTCCATTCCTGACAAGCAGAGAGGAGGATGAGGCAGCTCTTTACCTCAGTGTTCTGAAGTAACTTGTCCTGCTGTGTGATTAGGACAGGTTTTGTGTGTACTAAAAGGACAGTGGCCATTTTATTTCTCCTAATTATTTCTCCCTAGAAAAAATTTGCCATTATAACTAATGAAAGGTATTTGGAAATATATTTATAATAAACTAATATTTAAGTATTTTCATTTTCTTAATTCCCGGAGAACCCCTTTAAGTCTTCAAGTGTCTGTCAACAATGGAACTCAAGATGGAAAATTTCAAAGGAAACCTAAGGGCCCTTCAGCAGTTAGGTTAGTTATATGGCAACCAGATATTCTGACCAGATTATCAAAAATAAACCTTACAGTCTGGCATTCAACTCCCTCAAGGTGGATTTTAAATTCAGGCAGATTATTGGGAACGAACATTCCTGTGAACTCTCGTTCCTGACAATCTGCCCATGTAAATGTGCCGACGATGATCCAATGAATGAGAAAAATGCTTGTTCATATGGTGATCCTGTTGTTCACGCAGGCACCTAAATTATTATTTCTGGGCAGCAGATCGTGCTATCTAAACAGCGATCTGCTGCCCAGAAACAATGCAGCTGTATGAGGATGAGTGATCACAATAGGGATCCCTCGTCCTCATACTGTGGAGGTGATCACTGCATGTAAATATAGCAGTCTCCTCCACTGAACAATCAGCCGACTGTTGGAAAGGAACGCTTCCTTTCTAACAATCGGCTGTACATTGCAGCGTGTAAACCATGGGCGTAGGGATCACCATAGCAGCCATAGCAATGGCTATGGGGCCCAACACCACTGGGGGCCTGGGCCGCCGGCTAAGGATTTCTTTTTTTTAAATTCATGTGGCATAGCTACAGGGGTCGCAGGCCCCTCCGGGACAGAGAAAGCTCTATCTGCAGGGCCTGCAGGCTGTGGGCGGTGCGATAGGGCGCGGCCGGAGGCAGAGAGGCCTACCTGCAATGAGGAGATCGAGTGGTCCCGCTCCCAGTCTGGGCGGCAGTCCAACTGGCCAGAAGTGGAGGAGGCGGAGCGTACAGCGAAGCTGCGTGCTGCTGGACCTGGCAGCGCTGCTGGAGTGTGGGTGTGCAGACGTTCAAGTGGCTGTGAGGTGAGGGCTGGCTGACTCTGGGACTGGTAAAACTTACTGTGGAGTCCTGGACCATTATATCTGGGGTGGAGGGGGGAGCAGCACCCTGGAGGTCTGGACCAGTACATTTAAGGAGAAGGGGGGAGCAGGACCCTGGAGGTCTGGACCAGTACATTTAAGGAGAAGGGGGGAGCAGGATCCTGGAGGTCTGGTCTGGACCATTATATAGGGGGGGAAAAGGACACTGGAGGTCTGGACCATTATATCTGGGGAGGAGGGGGGAGTGGGATCCCCGAGGTCTGGACCATTATATCTGGGTAGGAGGGGGGAGCAGGACCCTGGAGGTCTGGACCATTATATTTAAGGAGAAGGGGGGATCAGGACCCTGGAGGTCTGGACCATTATATTTAAGGAGAAGGGGGAGCAGGATCCTGAGGTCTGGACCATTATATAGGGGGGAACAGGACACTGGAGGTCTGGACCATTCTATTTAGGGGGGAGGAGGACCCTGGAGGTCTGGACCATTATATATTGGGAGTAGGGGGAAGCAGGATCCTGGAGGTCTGGACCATTATATTTAAGGAAAAGGGGGGGATTAGGACCCTGGATATCTGGACCATTATATTTAAGAAGGGGGGGAGCAGGATCCTGGAGGTCTGGACCATTCTATTTAGGTGGAGCAGGACCCTGGAGGTCTGGACCATTATATAGGGAGGAGAGGGGAGCAGGACCCTGGAGGTCTGGACCATTATATATTGGGGGTAGGGGGAAGCAGGATCCTAGAGGCCTGGATCATTATATTTAAGGAGAAGGGGGGGGATTAGGACCCTGGAGGTCTGGATCATTATATTTAAGAAGGGGGAGCAGGACCCTGGAGGTCTGGACCATTATATTTAAGGAGAAGGGGGGAGCAGGATCCTGGAGGTCTGGACCATTATATAGGGGGGAACAGAACACTGGAGGTCTGGACCATTCTATTTAGGAGGAAGCAGGACCCTGGAGGTCTGGACCATTATATAGGGAGGAGCAGGACCCTGGAGGTCTGGACCATTATATATTTGGAGTAGGGGGAAGCAGGATCCTGGAGGTTTAGACCATTATATATGGGGAGTAGGGGGAAGCAGGATCCTGTAGGTCTGGACCATTATATATGGGGAGTAGGGGGAAGCATGAACCTGGAGGTCTGGACCATTAGATAGGCAGGAGGGGGGAGCAGGACACTAGATGTCTGGACCATTATATCTGGGGACTGGCGGTGGAAGATTTAGGGTGGGAGGTCCTGCAAGGGTGTTTGGGTGGGAGCTCTGGAAGGGGTGGGGGTCTGAGAGGTATGTGGGGGTGGGAGATCCGGGAGAGGGGGGCCCAAAAGAAATGTTGCTATGGGGCCCAGTCATTTCTAGCTACGCCCCTGGTGTAAACCCACCTTCAGTAGCTATAGGGTGGGTGAGTTCCCTGGTACATTATGGTAGTCTCCAGTGCCAAAATATGAACATTTCCATCAGTGCTGTAGCTAGGTCTTCCTTCACCTATGCAAAAGTTCAGTTCACTGCCTGTGCCCAGGCAAAATGTTATTTTGGTACCCTCCCATGGAAATCAGCACATGGGACACATGTCCTGGTTGCCCTTACAGTTATCCCTGATATTCATAGTACCATCAGAATAAGCCAGAGCATATTTCAGGATTTCCAATAAAGCAGACGCTTTTCAGGTCCTGAACACAACTGATTACCTTGCTCTAATAGTGCATATTCACATAAGGCCAATTTGTGACTGAAAATCGGTTCCTTTCATCTGAATGGGGGGGGGTTGTTACTGGCAAGAATATGCAAGCGCCATTTAAATGAGCAGAAAAGAAATTTCTGCAACAAATTGTAAGTATGAAACTACCCTTATAATGCATGTGAAGGGAGCAATAGTGAATATGTTAAAATGATATATTAGGAAATTGCTGATTATCCAGTGTCCTAATATATAAGCAAATTGACTTGTGTGCTTTATAAAAGAACAAGCATAGGACTTTCCCACTGCTCTCCCCTCAGTAAGAAGACTTACTGCCACCAACAGAGTACGACTTCGTCAGTCATGAAATAAAAAGCTTACAAATGATGCCAAACAGAAGGGTAATTAGTTCCATTAATTTACAACGGTTTTGTGTAAAAATAAAAAAAAAAATCACACTGGATGTCACCAACATTAAATGAGCTTTAGTACACAGTCATTTTTTCCAGTGAATAGAATTTACATTAGCAAAATGACTAATTAGCTCCCATATACAGTAATTGTAGGAGGCGACGTGCCGCAAAGAAAACAATTCACAAAATGGCCCTGTGGTTTGCCACTCACTGAAAAATGTGTCATTTTCATATTCATGAAGATATTAACCATTTCTTTTACAAAACTTAATATAGAGGGTGTACAATAACGAAACGAGTGATAATATTAATAATACTCAAACAAGGGGAACAATAAATCCCCAAAAATTGTAACACAACCGCATTAATGGAGGTTTCCAAATTAAAATAACAAACATTAGATTTTATGTGTTGCCCTCTGCTAGGCGATGTTATGAGTCCCGATAATCTGTGAAATGCCAGGACCGCTTAGGAAGGTTTTGTATTCTTCGTGTAATTCAAACAGTGATGATCTATGATGTTTATAATGAGCAGGGACAGACTGAGAACTTAAAGTGGCCCTGGGAAGCAGCCTAAAAGTGGCCCCGGGAAGCAGCCTAAAAGTGGCCCTGGGAAGCAGCCTAAAAGTGGCCCCATGCTGTAGACGGGTCCAAATTGACAGAGGGTAGGGCAACACATGTAGGCAGGGAGAACAGAAGTAAGAGAGTTGAGAAACACCATAGTACAACACAAATACAGCCCTAACAGAAACGAATACCACAGCACAAAATACTTCTGCCCCTTAGGCCGAATGCACACGTCCGTGTTCAGCGGCCGAGAGCGGTCCGTGGTATGCCGGGCTGGATTCCTGTTCAGAGCAGGAGCGCACGGTGTCATTGGTTGCTATGACGCCATGCGCTTCATTCTGCCGCTGCTTTACAGTAATACACTCATATAGTGTATTACTGTACAGCAGCAGCGGCATGAAGCGCACGGCGTCATAGCAACCAATGACGTTGTGCGCTCCTGCTCTGAACAGGAATCCAGCCCGGCATACCACGGACCGCTCTCGGCCGCTGAACACGGCTGTGTGCATTCGGCCTTATACAGATGAATTCAGGGGAGCACCTGATAATCCTAGTATTATTTAATGCTGAGAGCATCCGGTCATTATGGACCTGGACATCGGTCCATTGGAAAATTTCCCTGTAGGGTCTATTGCCAGTCTGCTCCTGATAATGAGAACTGCATGATGAGTGGTTGGAGAACACAGGCAGCAAAGCAACATGTAATTCAGATCCAACTTTGTGTCACCATTTTCCCTGCACTTCAAGGAGTCTTTATGAGGAACAGGAGTAAGGAACCCTGGAGAAGCCAAGGTCTGTTGGAGTGAGAGGAAAGGTTCTGAGGATCTACCATTCATTTTATTAGTGTACCCCCAAGCCCTATGAGTCATCTAAAAATACAATCTTTCGAGAAAATCAGTGGATCTACTAGAAACATCAGTTGGCATGCATGCTCCTTGCTGCTATAACAGTGGCTGCTGTACGACGCTGTTCCCCCGCTTACTGCCGTGGTCCTGGGCGTCATGCTTAGCGGTGATCCTTCCGTCCACCTCTGCAATCCTGGGCTCTGTCGCTGTATGTGCTGTGGTGCTGAGGATTCCGCTCGGCAGGTTCCACTCAGCCCAGGCCACAGCATGCATGCTGCTGGTGTCTTGTTACACAGCCCTAGGGGTGGCGCACATCACTCTGGACTGCATGGGTTGCGTCATGTGACCTTTCTGACCAACCCAGGCTCTCCTGCAGGTACTAAAGTTGCTCAGCCCCCTTCCCAGATGCCTGTGTCAAGGTCTTTGTGTTTGCTAAGCTCCTGATACTCACGTGTGCTCCTGACTTATACCTTGTTTCTGGATTCTGCTACTCTTCTGATCCCTGTCTGCTTGGCTTGACTCTCCTGTTGCCAATCCGGATTGCCTGACCTGTACCTGTGCCGCCTGCCCTAACCTTTTGCCTGTCTGACTACGCCTCTGCCTCATCCTTCGGTCCTGCACTGTTGCTCCTGGTAATGACCCTGCATTCCTGACTACACTAGTACTTCTAGTACCTACACCCAGAAATAGAAATTTGGAAAGTTGCGCATTTTTCCCCATTTTTTGTAAATTTGGTATTTATTTATAAATAAAAATGAAATATTTTGATTCAAATTTACCACTGTATGAAGTACAATATGTGATGAGAAAACAATCTCAGAATGGCCTGGATAAGTAAAAGCATTTTAAAGTTATCACCACATAAAGTGACACGTCAGATTTGCAAAATCCCCTTAAGGGGTTAAGGACTATTGTTGTATCTGGCAGTAATATATATTATTAGCGCAACCTGCGCTAAATTGCATGCAATTGCTTGAGACCCAAAAGTCCTTTTAAGGACTTTTGTTGTATCTGGCAGCTTGCAATTGTTTGGCCGCTGCAGACTGCGACATTATCTGCGCTACATCTCCTGTGTAACATGTGCGCAGACTAAAAATATCTGCAACATCCAGTGTACTTTTTCCGTAGACGGTGTCCACTGCGGATAGTTACATTACCTGCGCTACATCTCCTGTATAACGTTTGCGCATCCTATAAATATCTGTGACATCCAGTGAACTCTTTCCGTAGATGCTGCGGACAGCGACATTATCTGCGCTACATCTCCTGTTTAACGTGTGCACATACTAAAAATATCTGTGACATCCAGTGTATTTTTTTCCGTAGACACTGCAGACAGCGACATTATCTGCGCTACATCTCCTGTTTAACATTTGCACATCCTAAAAATATCTATGACATCCAGTGTACTTTTTCCGTAGACGCTACAGACAGTGACATTACCTGCGCTACATTTCCTGTATAACGTTTCCACATCCCAAATATCTGTGACATTGACTGAAATCTTTTCTTAGCCGCTGGTGACAGCAGCGACATTTCCTGCGCTACATCTCCTGTATAACGTTAGCCCCTGGTGACAGCAGCAACGTTACCTGTGCTACATCTTCAGTATGACGTTAGCCGCTGGTGACAGCAGCAACATTACCTGCGCTACATCTCCTGTATAATGTTAGCTGTTGGTGACAGCAGCGACGTTACCTGCGCTATATCTTCTGTATATCGTTAGCTGCTGGTGACAGCAGCAACATTACCTGTGCTACATCTCCTGTATAACGTTTGAGCATCCCAAATAGCTGTGACATTCCCTGTAATTTTATATTAGCCGCTGGTGACAGCGACATTACCTGCACTACATCTCCTGTATAATGTTTGCACATCCTAAATATCAGTGACATTCAGTTAAATTTTTTTGCGCATGCACTTACAAAACCTGCGCTACTTTACTTGTGACATACTTGCAAGCATACAGTATATACCATTTAATATGCAGAAGGTGAGCAGTAAGGGAAGGGGAAGTGGCAGTGCTGCTGATGGTGCACGAAGAGGCAATGGCCCTGGGCGAGATGAAACTGTGCCTGCTGCCAGAGCACAAGAAACAGTCATCCACGATACTTAGCTTCATGTCCCAGTTTGCAGGGCGGCGCAGGACACCACCCTTGAAGTCAGACCAGTGTGACAAGGTGGTTGGTTGGATTGCAGCAGATAATGCTCCCAGTCGGTTAAGCACCACCCTGTCTTCCACAAAGTCCAGTCTCAGTAGCCAAGAGTCTGGTCAACAGAATCCTCATCCTGATCCTCCTTCCTCCCACCATGGAGAGTCTTGCCAAACAAGTGATCCCACACTCGGATATTCCAAGGAGCTCTTTTCATCGTCATTCCTTGATTTGGGCCTCTCACCAAGCCCACTTGAAGAGGGACATGAGGAGATTGTGTGCACTGATGCCCAAACTCTTGAGCATCCACAGTTACAAGAAGATGATGGTGGGAAATGGCAATTAGTGTTTCACAAGGTGGATGATGATGATGAGACACAGTTACCAATAAGTCAACGGCAATTAGTGTCTCAAGAGGTTGATGATGAGGATGAGACACAGTTGTCAGTAAGCAACGTTGTTGTTAGGTCAACAAGTCAGGAGGATTACCAGAGTTAGGAAGTAGAAGAGGAGGTGGTGGATAATGAAATCCCTGACCTGACCTGGGAAGATGGCAAGCCGAGCGAGGACAGCAGTACAGAGGGGGAGGCAGTGGGGTGGCAAAAGGGAGAAGGAAGACCGCACCAAACAGGCCCGCAACTGTTCCCCGGAGCACACCCTTGCGGCAATCTCCCTTGCCAAGGGGTAGGTGTTCCGCAGTCTGGCGCTTTTTTGAGGAAAGTGCGGACGATAAAATAATTGTTATTTGCAACCTATTTGCCGTACCAAAAAGAGAAGGGGCGTGAACACTAGCAACCTCACCACCACCAGCATGATCCACCACATGGCATAAAAGCACCCTAATAGGTGGGCCGAACACCTGGGTCTACAATCAGTGTCTGCCAAACTACTGCCTCCTCTTCCCCTGTGTTACGTGCTTGCCAATCCCCTGTCCAAGATGCAGGCCCGGATGCCTCCCACCCTGCATCTGGGCCTTCGCAAGGACCATCAGCTAGCACATCCACTTCTTTGTCTCAGTGCAGCGTACAGATATCCATACCCCAGGCCCTTGAACGAAAGCGCAAATACCCAGCCACCCACCCAGAGGCCATAGCACTAAATGCGCAGCTTTCCAAATTGCTGGCCCTGGATATGTTGCCATTTAGGCTTGTGGATACTGAGGCTTTCTGCAGCCTGATGGCAGCCGCCACTATTTTTCCCAGTGTGCCGTCCCCACCTTACACCAGCATGTGTCCCATAACATCACCTGTGCCCTGACCAACGCAGTTATTGGGAAGGTCCACTTAACAACTGACACATGGACAAGTGCTTTTGGCTGGAAGCAGTGTAGCGCTGCAGTGGGGTAGCGGCAACAGGCCGGGCTGAAACTAATTTGCTTAGGTGACATACAGCACACCGCCGCAGAGCTGTGGCAGGGTATAAGGAACCAGACTAAGCTGTGGATCTCACCACTCAACCTGCAACCAGGCATGGTTGTGTCTGACCATAACTTGGTCGCGGCTTTGGAGCTCGGCAAGCACACACACATACCATGCCTAGCCCACATGTTAAACTTAGTGGTTTAGCGGTTTCTCAAAACCTACCCCAATTTGCCTGAGCTACTGGTGAAGGTGCATCGCGTGTGTGCCCATTTCCGAAAGTCATCTACAGCTGCCGCCGGTCTGGTAGCGCTGGAGCATCACTTGCAATTGCCAGCTCAATGACATGACACGCGTTGGAACTCCACCTTCCACATGTTGGCCAGGCTTTGTGAGCAGCAGAGGGCAGTAGTGGAATACCAGCTGCAACATGGTCGTCGTCTTTCCAGTCAGTGTTCGCTCTTCACAAGCGATTAGTGGGCATGGATGTCTGACCTCTGTGAGGTTTTACGCAACTTTGAGGAATCAACACAGATGGTAAGCGGTGATGCCGCTATTATCAGCGTAACCATCCCACTTCTGTGTCTACTGAAACACTCGCTGCTCACAATGAAGACAGATGCTTTGCATGTGGAAGAGGTGGAAATAGGGGAAGACAGTACACACAGGGTGCCATACAACCCCCCGTTCGTCTTCTCAGCGCAAATTGGATGATGATGAGGAGCAGGAGACAGTTGCCTCTGCTACAGAGAGTAGTACCCACAGCAGGTTTTTTCCATCTGTTCAGTGTGGATTGGCCGAAGAGGAGGAAGAGGATGAGGAGATTGAGAGTCATCTTCCTGATGAGGACAGGTCTTGTCTGTTGGGACTCTGGCACACATGTCTGATTTTATGTTATGCTGCCTTTCCCGTGATACTCGCGTTATACGCATTTTGGCCAACACCGATTACTGGTTGTTCACCCTTCTCGACCCCCGCTACAAGAGAACTTCTCATCTCTCATTCCTGTGGTGGAAAGGACTAGAAAAATGGTGCAATACCAGAAGGTCCTTGTGGAAAAATTGCTTCAAAAATTTACAGCTGATAAAGCTGGCAGCAGAGTACGTAGTTCCATGGGTCCCAAGGAGGGGAGGGGAACACACAGCAGTCCCAACAGAGGCAGGGCAACACTCGCCAAGGCTTGGGACAGTTTCAGGACACCCCGCCAGAAACCTCACCCTGATGTGTGGCCTAGTGTCACAAGGAGAGAAAAGTTTCGGAAGATGGTGAAGGAGTTCGTAGCAGACCGTGTCAGCGTCCTCAATGATCCCACTGTGTCTTACAACTATTGGGTGTCTAGGCTGGACACGTAGCACGAACTGGCACTCTATGCCTTGGAGGTGCTGGTCTGCTCTGCCGCCAGCGTTTTGTCAGAGTGGGTATTTAGTGCTGCTGGGGGCATAATACCTGATAGGCTCATCCACCTGGAAAGCGGCTTAACATAAAGACACTTTAAACGTGGTATTTATGGTGTATTGAATTCACTGTATTCCCAGTCACCCCTTCCACCACAAAAAAGGGTATATGGTTCAATCTTCCTTTTCTCGTCCTCCTCCTCCATCATATCAACATGCTTATTAGGCTGCCCTTGCTCCTAATGTTTTAGAGGGTCAGCTCAGCAGCAGACCCTCAACCATAATTTTTTCGATGGTCAGCTCAGCAGCAGACCCTCAACCATAATTTTTTCGATGGTCAGCTCAGCAGCAGACCCTCAACCTTAATTTTTTACATGGTCAGATCAGCAGCAGGCACTCGCCCCTAATGTTTTAGATGGTCAGCTCAGCAGCAGGTCTTCGCCCATAATGTTTTAGATGGTCAGCTCGGCAGCAGGCCCTCGACCCAATGTTTTAAATGGTCAGCTCGACAGCAAGCCCTCGCCCATAATGTTTTAGATGGTCAGCTCGGCAGCACGCCCTCACCCATAATGTTTTAGATGGTTAGCTCAGCAGCAGGCTCTCTCCCCTAATGTTTTAGATGGTCAGCTCAACAGCAGACCCTCACCCCTAATGTTTTACATGGTAGGATCAGCAGCAGGCCCTTGCCCCTAATATTTTAGAGGATCACCAGTAGGCCCTTGCTTCTAATGTTTTTGAGGGTTACCAGCAGGCCATCAATCATAATTTTTCAAGGGTGTGTATGATGTCCTCCTTTATGTGTAATAAAGGGTGTATTTTAGTGTCGGTTGCTTATAATTTTTAGCAGCCCTTTCACTTAGTGCATAGGCTTTATGACTGTAGGAGTCCCACTACCTGAACAATTGTACCACAATGTGAATGAGGCCCTCCATTATACAGGTTGTATTAGAGTACCTCTTCCTTGTAAATTGATGGCAGCACTTGCACTTTATATACAAATAAATATACAGGAAAGAATGTTTCCTAACAATTTTTCCTCTAAAATCGATTTTATCTTCGGTTTGGTGCGTATTATTGTCGGTCTGTAAAAGTGGCGTACTACTCGGACAACATCGTTCCCAGCAGCGACCTGGGAGTTCAAGATGCATCCAGACATCCTCCCCATGCTGTTTCTGAACCATTTCAGTGGTGTTTTCATCAATTTCTGACCTTTTCATGTCAACCAGACACCCTCTCCTATTCAGAGCAGGGGGTGCCTATTTTAATGCTAAGGTTCTCCCATTGACTTCCATTATCCTGAGGTGTTCTACTCGAACACCCGAGCACTTTGGTGCTTAATCAACACTAGTAGAGAGGAAAACCCACCAAATCTAACAAGTGGCCCCACAAACCCATCTTAATTACATAGTACACACCTGGAGAAAGCTTGTAATGTACTTACTGTCCCAAACTCATGAGGATCATCTGCTCTGAAACCAGATCAAATGATACTCCTCTTTTGAAAAGCCTGCTTCTGCCAATGTCACGTTCTTTACCAAGTTTCAAGTCTAGGCTATGGACAGGACATCACTTCCATTGTGGACAAGGCCAAAAGCATTCCTCTACTTGGTGTAGATGCAAATGAGATGGATTCATGAGGTTGTGCATGTATCCATAGGTTATGCCGGAAACTTGTTAAAGAAAGTGACATTGGCAGAATCCGGATTTTCCGAAGAGAAGCGTCACATGACCAGGTTCCAGAGCAGATGATCTTCATGAGTTTGGGACAGTAAGTATATTACAAACTTTTTTCAGGTGTATACTGTGCAATTAAGGTGTGTTTGTAATATCAGTTTTAGATTTGTATGGTTTTCCTTTTACAGTTAAGGTTCTCGAGTGTCTGATCCATGCAACTTTGGAACAGTAAGTATATTACAAGGTTTCTTCTCCAGGCGTATTATGTGCAATTAAGGTGGGGTTGCAGGGCTTGTTGCATCCCAGAAAACCCCTTAAATGTTCATCAATACATTGCAGCCTTGGCATAATATATTATAATATTACCTCAATGGGTTGCAGTATGTGATTAAGGACAATATAGATCAATGTGAGGGTGGATTGCTATAGTTATCTAACCAGGAGTAATGCGTTACAGCAGATATCTCATGTCACTGAGTAAGTCCAGACACTATGCTTCCTGAGAACACAAGTCATAGCATTAGCCATAACTTTTGAACACACTAACCCAGTCAATGTCTTGTCCATGGATGACTCCCCATGTATCTAATAAAAAACTATACAATAAATCAATGTTTTCTGTAAAATGTCAGCATGTGCTTTATGAAAAAGGAGACACTTTTGAAACCATGGGTAACTAGAGTACATGTACAGTAACAGGAGAACGTCATATAATAAAGAATAACTTTATTCTGCCCAAAACTTTCCAAAATACTCTCATTATGCCTATGACAGGGGATTTAGAATGTGTGCCTCTAAGCTCTGTCCCTAAAGATCAGCATGGTAGCTACCAAATGGAAAATGATTACTGTAAAGTAAAACAGGGGTATCGTTTGGGAGGGTGGCTACCCAGGTTTTTGCCCAGGGGCGGATTGGCCATAGACCTTACAGGGAAATTTCCTGGTGGGCCGATGCCCAGGGAGCCGCCTGAGTCCTCCACACGGCCGGCCAGTGGAAGTTTTTGGGGATGTATTTTGATGTATTTGGCTCTGTTAGGGGTGGTATAATGTGCCACAATATGGTATTCCTTTTCCTGCTTTCCATCAACTAGGACCAAACTACAAAAAACGGGGCTACTTTTTGTATTTTTCCCAGTCCGTCCCTGTTTGTGCCCTTGGTGCCAATAAACCACTTATCCAGGATATTTAGACACATGGCAAGGGCAGCAAAATTAAGGAAAATCTAGCTATTGCTAAAATAATTCTAGATATTTAAAGTGAAATATCCCATGTTGTTCCCCTTCGTCACCCCTTCCTTTATGATCCAGTCTCCCTATTTCCAGTTCCCATTTTAGGGCTGCCCTCTTAGCAGATATCTGTAGTAGGGTCTATGAGTGACTGCAATCTCCTCCCTCATTTGTTGTACAAACAGTTCTCTACCAGTTGTCTTTTCCAAATGGTTAGTAGAAACCTGTGCACGTCTAAGGCTAGATATCTTGCTTCACATATGAACGTACTAAAAACAAAAATGAGCAAAATGATGCTTTCTTGCTTGGTCCTAAGGGAACGATTACACAACAATTTTGGGTGCAATGCATGTTAGATTGTTTGCGATTCACGTATGGCGAGCCATGCTGACTCCATTCTTTCCTATGGCAAGCCTGCTACACTGCAATATTTGGGTTCGACACATGTTGTGCCCAAAATTGCCTTGTAACTGTACCATAAAAGCCATCCTGGATGGGAACAGAAATGGATGTTCTGAAAGTATGATCGCTGTTCACCAGGAAAAGCTGCTACCTACCTTTGGAAGACTCCACCTAAAAGCAGGTCAAGTACAATTGTATACACTGTGTAATCACAGTCTGTGCTCCGTCAGGCTATAGACCATGGTAGGGAAGCTGCAAAAAGGGTTTTAACAAGCTCTCGGCAGAAAAAGATGACGGCCTCATTGAGATTGTTAAGAGCCAGCTGAATGGACCAAGACATCATTAGAATCTCTGGTCTTGGAATCATAGCATAACCATCTTCCCAATTTACTGAAGAGTAATTCCTGTAACTTATTATTTGTGGTTTTAAGTAGTGCCCTAAAGCCCAATTAAAGTGCCAGGCTCTTTTTACTTCCATTTAGCACAGCTCTGATTGCCCAAATAAGAAGATGAGTGCATTTTTACTTCTCTTCGTCTCGAACAAAAAGAGAATCAATTAGACTGCTGCAGTGTTGATATTTCTCTCTCTTTGACTGTTGCACTTGAATGCCTTGTAAAAGCCCCTTTTCTCCTTGTTTACAGTCAATTTAATGGAATAAGTTGATTGTGGTGGGTTTAAGATACAAAGGAAAAGCATGGGGCCGAGCAGCCAAACAAACAGGCCTTTCTTGAATAAAACCGCGTACAAAAGGTTATCCAAGTGCAGCCTCCTCCTCCTCGTGATGAGGCATTCAAAAGGAAACTACATTTTATTTAAATTGGTATCTTCTCCGGTCTTCTCATTATTCCACTGAACTAAATGCTCTTATCAACATTGCCCTACCATGGCGCAACTCATATCAGGCTACCGGAGAAATACATGTCCTTATTATACACATGACTCAATATTCTAATTCAGATTTATTTATGTCTAAAAGCTGTATGTATTTATAATATACACAATAATACAGAATTTTACTATTGGTGACATCAGTAAAGGCACTACTGGAGGTTGTTCTGGCCGAATCCTTTACTTCACCGCCAGATCCCCATTCACTGCAATGAGGTCCGGCAGTGATCCGGACGATTTCCGGCATAAGTGTTGAGGCACTGAATAGTTGGAATATAGGATGCCATCTGCACCCTCACCTTAGTCCTGGGATTGCCACTTCATGTATAAAATATTTTGCAATGACATCAGGAAGTTGTCAGGAACTGAAGAAAAAGACCCCATGATCAGCATCAAGGCCCATAGACTGATGGCGTAGAGGAAGCATTGTGTACTATGGCCTATACTTAAGTATGTTTTTATCTGACACCCATAACTTTTAGTCCTGTGGAGCTGTGTGAGGGCCTGTTCTATTGTTAGTGAAACCATTTTGGGGTACATAAAACCAGGGGCAGATTGGGAACTTAAAGTGGCCCTGGAAAAAAAACAAAAAGTGGCCCCATGTTGTAGGTGTGTCCAAATTGACAGAAGACGGGACAAACAAGTAGGCAGGGATGACAGAAGTGGCCAAGGGCCTACAATGCAACAGTGCAGCACAAAATATCGCCCCACCAGAACCAAATACCACAGAGAAGCACAAAATACTGCCGCCCCACCCACAGTATTCAACTGTATCACCGTCAAGAGGACAGTAATACAGTTGAGTTTAGGAGGGCACCTGTGGCAGTTGAGCATCAGATCATTATGTACCTGGCCTGGAGCCATCAACAGGGCTTGAGTGGCCCCCTGGGCATCAGCCCACCGGGAAATTTCCCTGTAGAGTCTATGGTCAATCCGTTCTGAATAAAACCTTTTGATCATCATTTATTCTTTTTTTGTGGAGGTGAGGTGACCAATAAACAGCAGGTCTGGGATTTTTAGGGTTTCCATATAGGATAAATGATCTGATCCTATAATATGTAGTACATTTTTGCCTGCTTCAATACACATTATGTTTATATTTTTATATAATTGAGGAAAAAGGCATTTTTAAAAATTACATTTTATATGTCATGCTTCATTTTATTCCCCCAGTCAGAGTGTAAAATGAGTACTAAGATGGCAAGCTTGTGCAGATCTCAGCCAGTGCAGAAAGTTTTCAACTGTACAGCACAGCCGGCACCTGCCATTTATGGAGCAGACTCAGCCTGAGTATACTCTAGACCAGTGTTTCCCAACCAGTGTGCCTCCAGCTGTTTCAAAACTACAACTCCCAGTATGCCCGGAAAGCCTTTGGCTGTGCGGGCATGCTGGGAGTTGTAGTTTTGCAACAGCTGGAGGCACACTGGTTGGGAAACACTGCTCTAGACAATCCTTGCCTATCTGTGACATAAAAATACTTCACTATGTGCCGTGGACTTAAAGGGCATCTGTCAGCAGATTTGTACCTATGAAACTGACTGACCTGTTACATGTGCGCTTGGCAGCTGAAGACATCTGTGTTGGTCCCATGTTCATATGTGCCCACATTGCTGAGAAAATGTATGTTTTAATATATGCAAATGAACCTCTAGGAGCAATGGGGCGTTACCATTACACCTAGAGGCTCTGCTCTCTCTGCAACTGCCGTGGCCTCTGCACTTGACGTTTATACTGTCTGGACCTGTCAATCAAAGTGCAGAGGGCGTGGTTTTCTGATCAGACCTTTACATTTTAGAGTATTGTATTATTATAATTTTTTTTATATTCCATACCTTTAGAAATGAAATATTATATCGTAGACTTTCTGCAATATGAGGGAAAGGGCTGATATTGTTTGTGGGCTGATGGGGTTGGAATGCCAGGGCTGCTTTCTAGCCCCAGTCTGGCCTTTATCCCAAATATAAAAAAAATTAAAAAAAATCCCATTACGCTGTTTCCAGTATAGGTTTAATATTTGTATATTTTAATAATACAGGCTTCTTTGGATGTGAAAATGCCTATGATTTCATTAATTATGGGGAAAGGACGGGGGATGATTTGAGCTTTAACATTTTTGATTTTTTGGTATTTTTTAAAACTTTTTTTTAAGTCACCCTAGGTGACTGTAACAAGCAATCATTAGATTACAATTTGTATTCTGTAATTAATTTTTATCCATCACAGAATACAGCATTCCATATCTCCCAATGCTGTGCTGTCACCTGCGGGCCTGTATTGGAATATACATCACAGCCTCAAGCAGGCTCAGACCTATCACTGCAATGTAACAGCTTTCCCTATCTCAGCTGGGGGAGACGGTTACCAGCACGGGAGCATGGAGCTCCCACATTTTCACTACTCTTCTTCTTCTTGTCACTCTTGATCATGGCATCTGAGGGGTTGTCTGTGATCAGTATTATCGCCGATCGCAGATATTAGCTCGGGGTCTCTGTTGTGTAAAACGTGTATGACAGATGTCTTGAATTGGTTAAGATCGGTGTATGAAATGCTAGTGTTTAGTGAATGTGCCCCTATGTATTTTGCTACCCAGTGGTATGCCAATTGGTATCTGAGGATCTAATGAGTGCCATAAGGACATTCTCTACAGCATCATCAGTTTGAGATGTTAATGTGTTGCTTACGTTAAAAAAAATGGCTCTTCTATTAAGATTGTAAAAAAATATCCAGTCTTCGTCACACCAGGTGATGGCTCATCAAGAAACCTGCGTCATCCTTACCAATGCCTTAATCATGGCGTGGTCACCAACTACTTAGACATACCACTCACTGCTGTCTATTTGCCCTGTTCTCAGTACCCATTACCCTCTTGTCCTCTTGTGAAATGAATGACTGCGCCATGAATCATTGCATCTACCATGTTGGGTATAGTGACAGATACATGAAACACCGTAATTCAGAATGCACAGGCACGTTATTTGATTTAGTCCATCTTCGTAGTCCTTAAGGTGACACTGGGATGACCATTTTATTGCATAACATTTATCATGTCAGATTCTCTAAGGATAAGTATTGATGTTAACGTTAAAAATGTAAAAGTTGAAAATATTTGTATGATGAAATACTGAAAAAAAAGACCTGCCTATTGCATCTGGAATTGTGTCTAATCTGGGAGGCCAGCGAGAAGTTCTCCTGGTCACATTTAAGGTTACTTTGTATGCAGTCAGAATACATTTAATGTGTATGAGGATGTGTAGAGCTGCAGCACGGCAGCTGAATGGCAGCAAGAATGGAGGCTATTTGAATACTGATGTGTCCCTCACATTCTCCTATTTCCATTAATGACATGCTCATCAACAGCAGACAATAGGGCCGGCTGCCTGCGCCTGTCACACTGTGGCGGTCCTGGCATTGCCAGCCTGTCACTCCCCGGTTGCTTTTAGAGACCAGCAAGCTAATAAGAAGCGTTCTAAGCAGACAGGTGCTTCCGCCGCTGAGGATATGCTCCATTCTCTCCCACAAACCCACCTCTTCCTCAGGTCTGTGACAGACACCATGAAATGCTGAAATTAACAGCCCCATTATCTTCTGATGCTGCCTCTGGTAACAGCAGAAAATCTTCTTGTCACCAGACAACGTAGGATGATGACCAATGTTCTCCAGGAAGGAGTCCAGTCCATGACATTTTCCAAATCCAAATTATGTATAATACAATAAGAATGTAAAATAGAATCTAATCATTTAATTGATCATTTGTACAGGATAATGAGATATAAGGGGCATTTACACAACTTGAAATAGCACACTTAATGCAGCCAAAATATTATCTACTATATAAAGCTCAGTGTATGTATGTGTGTGTGTATGTCCACTAAAGGAATCCGCACCGTCGCATTTACAATCACGAAATTTGGCACATAGATACATCAGGTATCTGGGAAGGTTTTAGACCAAGTCTCAGCTCTCTAGCACTTACCGTTCCTGAGATATTCCCTAAAAATGCATTAGCTTATAGAAGCTTGGTCACATGACCCTTATCAGCCAATAGAAGCTGGCAGGTCCTCCAGCCTCCACATACAGTTTTACTCCAGGTTTCTATAACAACCCAGCCATTTATCTTCACTGCTGTAGGTGAGCTTTAAAGGAAATCTGTCACCAGGATAATTGCTATTGAAGTAAAGCCATGTCCTAATAGCACCTAGTACTTTATTTCAAGATGTGCCTTTGTTCCAACAATAGATGTTTTTATCCTCTGAAAATACAGTTTATTTGATATGCAAATAAGCCAGTAAGGTGCCCAGAGGGGCGTTAGTCTTGCAGGAAGGGGCCGAGACACGCCCCCCTGCCACAATGTGACCACCCTCAAAAGACTTAAAACCCCGCCCCCATGTCCCACTAAGACACGCCCCTTACCTGGTTAGACCACGCCCCCTCCCACTCTTGAGCCAACAAGGATTGAAAAAAAAATGGTAAAAATCAACTTCTGTCAACTGCAGGGGTGGGGGGGTGGGGTGACTTTCTCCCTGCACTTACACTCAGACAGCACAGTACTGCTGTCTTAGAGTGAGCTGTTCAAAAAGACACGCCCCCGATTCAGGTTAGGCCACTCCTGCCCCACTCCTCAGCCGAAGGGGATTGAAAAAATGAAGGTAAAAATCAACTTCTGTCAGCTGCAGAGGTGGGAGGGAGGGTGACTTTCTTCCTGCAGCTCACACTCAGACAGTACAGTGCTGCTGTCTTAGAGTGAGCTGTTCAAAAGGACATGCCCCCGATTCAGTAAAGGCCACTGTTAAGGGGGCGGGCCCCTGTGGAGGTTGCTGTTAAAGAGAAAGGCTGCTGTAAAGGTCAAAGTTAAGGGGGTGGGCTGCTGTGGAGGTCCAATTTTAAGGGACGAGGCACTGTAGGGGGGTCAGTATTTAGGGGTGGGGGGCTGTAGAGATCACTGTTTTGGGGGCGGGTTGCTGTAGATGTCACTGTTATAGTGGATAGTGTTGATAACTTTCAAAGACACACACAAACATTAAATTAAATAGATTTAATATACCCGAGTGCATGTATGCCAAAGGAATCCGCACCGTTGCATTTACAATCACATGTACATCAGGTGTCCAGGAAGGTTTTAAACTGGGTCAGCTCTCTAGCACGTACCGTTCCTGAGATATTCCCCAAAAATTCAAATATGGCACATTACATTACCTACATTAGCGAATAGAAGCCTGCAGGTCTTTCTCTTCATATCCCAACTGCCATACACATGTTCACATGTCCCTTATCAGCCAATAGAAGCTCCAGGTCCTTAGTCTCCACATACACACAGTTTTACACCAGGTTTCCATAACAACCCAGCCATTTTCTTGACTGCTGCAGGTCAGCTTTAAAGGGGCAGGGCGCTGTGTATGACGCTGTTAAGGGAGCGGAGGGCTGTGGATGTCAGTATACACCACAGATAGAGATAGTCCAGACGGCACCACTCCCTTATAACACGCTGGTAATAATAAATTACTGTCCTCTGTGTAAGTCAACATATCATCACTTTTATTGTGACAATAGGTACATGCTTTTACAGGGCTGGGGCGGACAAGCCTTTCATTGAAATAAAAAAACGCCTAAGCGGTGTGTGGCAGCGACAGACGTTTCGCACAGTGTGTGCTTCTTCCGGCTACCTGAATGATGTGCACAGGTGTGCCAGCCCATTTAAAGAGGAGCGTGAGAATTAACCTTGTGTGGGGTAACTGGATCTCAATCGCAACTAAAGGCAACACCTGTGTACGTATACAACTGAAACAAAATCAAAAGCAACTCAGTACATTGAAATGAATACATTGAGGTCATTCCGATCGTTCAGACCTAGGGGTCCCATGGCATCTGTGCGGATTATCCATCTCACTTCTTTCTGTAACAGGAGGCGATGCCTGTCGCCTCCTTGTTTCAAATGTGGAATCACCTCAATTCCAGCAAAACCCATGCATTTTTTTTTACCCCTGTGTTTCTGCCATACATGGTCTATTAAGCGCGGGCAGCCCTTCTTACTCTTGATGGAATTGAGGTGTTCACGGAACCTTTCCAGCATAGGTCTTATTGTTTTTTCTATATAAAATGACCCGCACTTGACTACGTACACGACATATGTGGTTTTACATGTGCAAAATTGCTTCATTCTGTTGATGTCAGTGGATGTCAGGCTGTGGATGCCAGTGTTTAGGGGGCAGGTAGGGTGGCCATTCAGGCCACCCTCAAAAGACAGACTTAAAAACTCTGTCCCCAGGTCCTGATGAGCCAGGTTAAAATCAACTTCTGTCAGCTGCAGGGGTGGGGGGGAGGGTGACTTTCTCCCTGCAGCTCACACTCAGACAGCACAGTGCTGCTGTCTGAGAGTGAGCTGTTCAAGAGAACATACCTGTGTTCGTCCAGGCCCTGCGCCAGATGGAGGACAGGGAGTCTGAAAGCTGGACTGTCCGGCCTAAAACCAGACCTCTGGCCACCCTAGGGGCAAGCTGCTTTTGAGGTCACAGTCAGGCCTCATGCACACAAAGTTTGTGGTCCGTAAAAATGGGTCCCGCAGTTCCGTGATCCGTGTCTGTTTTTTCTTCTGTGGGTCTTCCTTGATTTTTGGAGGATCCACAGACATGAAGGAAAGTAAAAAAAAAACGTTTTGGTGTCCGCCTGGCCGTGCGGACCCAAACGGATCCGTCCTGACTTACAATGCAAGTCGATGGGGACGGATCCATTTGACGTTGACACAATATGGTGCAATTGCATACGGATCCATCCCCTATTGACTTTTAATGTAAAGTCAGGAGTCCCTATTATACCATCGGATCGGAGTTTTCTCCAATCCGATGGTATATTTTAACTTGAAGCGTCCCCATCACCATGGGAACGCCTCTATGTTAGAATATACTATCGGATTTGAGTTAGATCGTGAAACTCAGATCCGACAGTATATTCTAACACAGAGGCGTTGCCATAGTGATGGGGAGGCTTCAAGTAAGAATATACTATGAACAGTGTACATGACTGCCCCCTGCTGCCTGGCAGCACCAGATCTCTTATAGGGGGCTGTGATCAGCACAATTAACCCCTCAGGTGCCACACCTGAGGGGTTAATTGTGCGTATCATAGCCCCCTGTAAGAGATCAGGGGCTGCCAGGCAGCAGGGGGCAGACCCCCCTACCTCCCCAGTTTTAAATTCATTGGTGGCCAGTGTGCGCCCCTGGCCCCCCTCCTTTCCTCTATTGTATTAATTTAATTGGTGGCCAGTGTGCGGCCTCCCCCACCCCCGATCATTGGTGGCAGCGGAGAGTTCCGATCGGAGTCCCAGTTTAATCGCTGGGGCTCCAATCGGTAACCATGGCAACCAGGACACTACTGCAGTCCCGGTTGCCATGGTTACTTAGTAATATTAGAAGCATCATACTTACCTGCTGCGCTGTCTGTGACCAGCCGGGAGCTCCTCCTACTGGTAAGTGACAGGTCTGTGCGGCGCATTGCTTAATGATCTGTCACTTACCGGTAGGAGGAGCGCCCGGCCATTCACAGACAGTGCAGCAGGTAAGTATGATGCTTCTAATATTGCTATGTAACCATGGCAACCAGGACTGCAGTAGCGCCCTGGTTGCCATGGTTACCGATCGGAGCCCCAGCGATTAAACTGGGACTCCGATCGGAACTCACCGCTGCCACCAATGATGGGGGGGCGCACACTGGCCACCAATTAAATTGATACAATAGAGGGGGGGAGGGACACTGGGGGGGAGGCTGCACACTGGCCACCAATGAAATGAATACAATAGAGGGAGGGAGGGGGGGGGCCGGGGGGAGGCCGCACACTGGCCACCAATGAAATTAATACAATAGAGGGAGGGAGGGGGGGCCGGGGGGGTTGAACACTAGCCACCAATGAAATTAATACAATAGAGGGAGGGAGGGGGGCCGCACTGGCCACCAATGAAATTATTATAATAGAGGGAGGGAGGGGGGCCGCACTGTCCACCAATGAAATTAAAACTGGGGAGGGAGGGGGGTCTGCCCCCTGCTGCCTGGCAGCCTCTGATCTCTTACAGGGGGCTATAATAAGCACAATTAACCCCTCAGGTGCGGCACCTGAGGGGTTAATTGTGCGGATCACAGACCCGTGTAAGAGATCGGGTGCTGCCAGGTATGTACACAGTTCGTAGTATATTCTAACCTTGAAGCGTTGCCATCACTATGGGAACGCCTCTGTGTTAGAATATACTGTTGGATCTGAGTTTTCACAAAGTGAAAACTCAGCTCCGAAAAAGCTTTTATGCAGACGGCTCTTCGGATCCGTCTGTACGAAAGTAACCTACGGCCACGGATCACGGACGCGGATGCCAATCTTGTGTGCATCTGTGTTTTTTCACGAACCCATTGACTTGAATAGGTCCGTGAACCGTTGTCTGTCCAAAAAATAGGACAGGTCCTATTTTTTTGACGGACAGGAAACACGTATCACGGCCGCTGATGAACAACGGTGCATTTTCCGAGTTTTCAACTGACCCATTGAAAGTCAATGGGTCCGCAGAAAATCACGGAAAATGAAACAACGACCACGGATGCACACAATGGTCATGTGCATGAGGCCTCAAGGGGACGGTCTGCTATGGAGGTCAGTGTTAAGGGGCAGATTGCTATGGAGGCCACTGTTAAGGGGACTGGTTGTTGTGGAAATCACTGTTATGGAAATGGGGTACTGTGGAGGTCGCTTATAAAGGGTGGCCGCTGTGGAGGTTAGTTGGAGGTGTTAGTCTTAGAGTTACATTTTTCTTCATATGATTTTTATTAATAATGTCCAATTTTTAACACCTTGGGGATAATCCTATGGATGGCAGAAGCATAGAAAAGTTGTGTAGACCTGCACAGATTTATCCCTGGGGCTCAGACTGGAGAATAAATGTGGTGCAGGAATAGACACTTTGCTCTGACTCTATAACAACTGTAGGTTGGCTTATTTTGAGCAAGATTTTACTCCAGAATTGTGACACAATTTTGTCGCTAAATGTTTTATATAAGGCCACACCCTCTTTTGGAAAGCCACGCCCTCTTGTTGGGCTAGGTGCAGAGGATTTCTCAAGAACTAGATGTGCTAAACTGTGAGAAATGTTGGTGCAGTGACATTCTGGGCTGACCCAGTTCTTATTAAGTTTAGCTCTAGGAGAAATTTGAAAGGCGACTGTATATATAGTTGACTGTATATATATATATATATATTTATATATGTATTTATATGTGACTGTCTATGCATATATATATATATATATGACTGTATATATGTGTGTGTGTGTATATATATATATATATATATATACACACTCACCTAAAGAATTATTAGGAACACCTGTTCTATTTCTCATTAATGCGGTTATCTAGTCAACCACTCACATGGCAGTTGCTTCAATGCATGTAGGGTTGTGGTCCTGGTCAAGACAATCTCCTGAACTCCAAACTGAATGTCAGAATGGGAAAGAAAGACCCCACCGGATACCACTCATCTCCACTACAAATAGGAAAAAGAGGCTGCAATTTGCACAAGCTCACCAAAATTGGACTGTTGAAGACTGGAAAAATGTTGCCTGGTCTGATGAGTCTCAATTTCTGTTAAGACATTCAAATGGTAGAGTCCGAATTTGGCGTAAACAGAATGAGAACATGTATCCATCATGCCTTGTTACCACTGTGCAGGCTGGTGGTGGTGGTGTAATTGTGTGGGGGATGTTTTCTGGGCACACTTTAGGCCCCTCAGTGCCAATTGGCCATCGTTTAAATGCCACGGGCTACCTGAGCATTGTTTCTGACCATGTCCATCCCTTCATGACCACCATGTACCCATCCTCTGATGGCTACTTCCAGCAGGATAATGCACCATGTCACAAAGCTTGAATCATTTCAAATTGGTTTCTTGAACATGACAATAAGTTCACTGTACTAAAATGGCCCCCACATTCACCAGATCTCAACACAATAGAGCATCTTTGGGATGTGGTGGAACGGGAGCTTCGTGCCCTGGATGTGCATCCCTCAAATCTCCATCAACTGCAAGATGCTATCCTATCAATATGAGCCAACATTTCTAAAGAATGCTATCAGCACCTTGTTGAATCAATGCCACGTAGAATTAAGGCAGTTCTGAAGGCAAAAGTGGGTCCAACACCGTATTAGTATGGTGCTCCTAATAATTCTTTAGGTGAGTGTATATACAGTACAGACCAAAAGTTTGGACACACCTTCTTATTCAAAGAGTTTTCTTTATTTTCATGACTATGAAAATTGTAGATTCACACTGAAGGCATCAAAACTATGAATTAACATGTGGAATTATATACATAACAAAAAAGTGTGAAACAACTGAAAATATGTCATATTCTAGGTTCTTCAAAGTAGCCATCTTTTGCTTTGATTACTGCTTTGCACACTCTTGCCATTCTCTTGTTGAGCTTTAAGAGGTAGTCACCTGAAATGGTTTTCACTTCACAGGTGTGCCCTGTCAGGTTTAATAAGTGGGATTTCTTGCCTTATAAATGGGGTTGGGACCATCAGTTGCGTTGTGGAGAAGTCAGGTGGATACACAGCTGATAGTCCTACTGAATAGACTGTTAGAATTTGTATTATGGCAAGAAAAAAGCAGCTAAGTAAAGAAAAACGAGTGGCCATCATTACTTTAAGAAATGAAGGTCAGTCAGTCCGAAAAATTAGGAAAACTTTCAAAGTGTCCCCAAGTGCAGTCACAAAAACCATCAAGCGCTACAAAGAAACTGGCTCACATGCAGACCGCCCCAGGAAAGGAAGACCAAGAGTCACCTCTGCTGCAGAGGATAAGTTCATCCGAGTCACCAGCCTCAGAAATCGCAGGTTAACAGCAGCTCAGATTAGAGACCAGGTCAATGCCACACAGAGTTCTAGCAGCAGACACATCTCTAGAACAACTGTTAAGAGGAGACTGTGTGAATCAGGCCTTCATGGTAGAATATCTACTAGGAAACCACTGCTAAGGACAGGCAACAAGCAGAAGAGACTTGTTTAGGCTACTGAACACAAGGAATGGACATTAGGCCAGTGGAAATCTGTGCTTTGGTCTGATGGGTCCAAATTTGAGATCTTTGGTTCCAACCACTGTGTCTTTGTGCGACGCAGAAAAGGTGAACGGATGGACTCTACATTCCTGGTTCCCACCGTGAAGCATGAAGAAGGAGGTGTGATGGTGTGGGGGTGCTTTGCTGGTGACACTGTTGGGGATTTATTCAAAATTGAAGGCATACGGAACCAGCATGGCTACCACAGCATCTTGCAGCGGCATGCTATTCCATCCGGTTGCGTTTAGTTGGACCATCATTTATTTTTCAACAGGACAATGACCCCAAACACACCTCCAGGCTGTGTAAGGGTTATTTGACCATGAAGGAGAGTGATGGGGTGCTGCGCCAGATGACCTGGCCTCCACAGTCACCGGACCTGAACCCAATCGAGATGGTTTGGGGTGAGCTGGACCGCAGAGTGAAGGCAAAAGGGCCAACAAGTGCTAAGCATCTCTGGGAACTCCTTCAAGACTGTTGGAAGACCATTTCAGGTGACTACCTCTTGAAGCTCATCAAGAGAATGCCCAGAGTGTGCAAAGCAGTAATCAAAGCAAAAGGTGGCTACTTTGAAGAACCTAGAATATGACATATTTTCAGTTGTTTCACACTTTTTTGTTATGTATATAATCCCACATGTGTTAATTCATAGTTTTGATGCCTTCAGTGTGAATCTACAATTTTCATAGTCATGAAAATAAAGAAAACTCTTTGAATGAGAAGGTGTGTCCAAACTTTTAGTCTGTACTGTATATATATATATATATATATATATATATATATATATCTTTATTGTGGGGACTCGCTCTGGTAGACAGGATTAGTGGATGCAGTATAGAGGCAACAACAAGTTCTTTGGATCAAACAGTAGAGTGTTTTATTCACACTTTAGGCAAGTGACAAAACAAGCAGTCATATTCAAACAAAAAGTCACCTAGCGGTGTTGGTGGTAATTCACACCATGCGGCAATTCTGCCTCAAATAATCTTTGTTTATAGCAGCACCAATAGGTAGCAAGCCTTCATCCAGACACAAGGCTCCCAGATCTCAACACAAATACATGGCTTTTGAGCCTAGCTGCCTATTTAAGGACAGCCAGGTGCTGCCAAAACCCAGACCGGCATTTAAAATCCGGTCCGATATTTGAGCTCACCTGGCTGTAAATCAGACCAAAGCTCTCACTGTGTCAGATACCCCCCCCCCCCTTTGTTCAACCCTGAGGGGGTAAACACACGCCAGACAGTGTACCCAGGACAGGGCACCCGCTTTTCCCTGTAATCGGCGTGCTCTGTGTTCCACCAAAAACGTAAAGTTTTGAAGGCAGAGAAACCATCAGGTGACCCAGGAATTTCTGTCCTTGTCCTGGCTCATCCACTTGAGAGGGGAGTGGTCAGTCACCAGGCGGAATTTTCTCCCCAATAAATAACAGCGGAGAGATTCTAGTGCTCACTTGATAGCCAGGCACTCTCCCTTCACTATACTATACCTGGTCTCAGCTGGGGTAAGCTTACGGCTGAGGAAGACAACGGAATGCTCCTCCCCATTGACTTCCTGAGACAGTACAGCAACGAGGCCTACTTCTGAGGCATCCGTCTGTACTATAAACTTCCTTTTGTAGTCAGGCATCACCAAAACCGGGGGGGAGGGTAATTATGTTATAGAATGGGAAGATAGTGCAGATAGAGACCGGGGGGCAAGGTAGTGAGACTGGGGGAGGAATGGAAGGAGGGACTAGAACAGTTCAGAAGGAAAGGTGTAGAGTAAAAATTATACATAAACCTCTCAAATGTATGTATACTAATGCCAAAAGCCTGACTAATAAAACTGGTGAACTGGAATTAGTGATGTGTGAGGAGGACTATGACATAGTGGGAATAACTGAGACATGGCTGGATGATAGCTATGACTGGGCGGTTAATGTACAGGGTTACAGGCTGTTTAGAAAGGATCGTCAAAACCGGAGAGGGGGAGGGGTCTGCCTTTATGTAAAGTCCGGTCTAAAGACCACACTCCGTGAAGATATAAGTGAGGGACATGAACATGTGGAGTCACTGTGGGTAGAGATACATGGCGCTAAAAACAATAATAAATTACTAATAGGAGTTTACTATAAACCACCTAACATACCAGAGTCCACAGAAAATCTACTACTAAACGAGATAGACGAGGCGGCAAATCATAATGAGGTGGTTATTATGGGGGACTTCAACTACCCAGATAAAGACTGGGAAACTGAAACTTGTATATCTCATAAAGGAAACAGGTTCTTGGCAATTACCAAAGACAATTACCTCTCCCAACTGGTTCAGGACCCGACTAGAGGGATGGCCATACTGGACTTAGTATTAACCAATAGGCCTGACAGAACAACAGACGTGCAGGTTGGGGGACACCTGGGAAATAGTGACCACAAAGTAATAACCTTCCAATTATCATTCAAGAGAGCGTTTCTACAGGGAGGAACAAAAATACCAAACTTCAAAAAAGCTAAATTTAGCCAACTAAGAGAGGCCATAGGCCTAACTAAATGGGATAAAGTCCTCACAAATAAAAATACAGCCACAAAATGGGATATCTTTAAAAGCATCCTAAAATCTCATTGTGAGAGGTACATACCGTATGGGAATAAAAGGTTAAGGAACAAAAAGAAACCAATGTGGATAAACAGAACTGTAAAGAAAGCAATAAATGACAAAAAGAAAGCATATAAAACACTAAAACAGGAAGGTAGCACGGAAGCACTGAAAAACTATAAGGAAAAAAATAGAACATGTAAAAAACAAATAAAAGCGGCCAAACTAGAGACTGAGAGATTAATTGCCAAAGAGAGTAAAACTAACCCTAAAATGTTCTTTAATTATATAAATGTTAAAACGTATAAATCTGAAGGTGTCGGCCCGTTAAAGAGTAATGAGGGGGGAGTCGCAGAGAGCGACGAGGAGAAAGCAAAGCTGTTAAATATTTTTTTCTTCAATGTATTCACTGAGGAAAATAAACTGTCAGATGACATGCCGAATGTTGAAATAAATTCCCCATTAAAAGTGTCCTGTCTGACCCAAGAAGAAGTGCAACAGCGACTTAAAAAGATTAAAATAGACAAATCGCCAGGACCGGATGGCATACACCCTCGTATCCTAAGGGAATTAAGTAATGTCATAGCCAGACCCTTATTTCTGATATTTGCAGATTCTATATTGACAGGGAATGTCCCACAGGATTGGCGCATGGCAAATGTGGTGCCAATATTCAAAAAGGGTCCAAAAACAGACCCTGGAAACTATAGGCCGGTAAGTTTAACATCTGTTGTGGGTAAACTGTTTGAAGGTTTTCTGAGAGATGCTATGTTAGAGCATCTTAACGGAAATAAGCAAATAACACCATATCAGCATGGCTTTGTGAGGGATCGATCATGTCAAACAAATTTAATCAGTTTCTATGAGGAGGTAAGTTCTAGACTTGACAGCGGCGAATCAATGGATGTCGTGTATCTGGACTTCTCCAAAGCATTTGACACTGTACCACATAAAAGGTTAGTATATAAAATGAGAATGCTCGGACTGGGAGAAAACGTCTGTAAGTGGGTAAGTAACTGGCTCAATGATAGAAAACAGAGGGTGGTTATTAATGGTAAATACTCAGATTGGGTCACGGTCACTAGTGGAGTACCTCAGGGGTCAGTATTGGGCCCTATTCTCTTCAATATATTTATTAATGATCTTGTAGAAGGCTTGCATAGTAAAATATCAATTTTTGCAGATTACACTAAACTGTGTAAAGTAATTAACACTGAAGAGGACAGTATACTACTACAGAGGGATCTAGATAGATTGGAGGCTTGGGCAGATAAGTGGCAGATGAGGTTTAACACTGACAAATGTAAAGTTATGCACATGGGAAGGAATAATGCAAGTCACCCGTACTTATTAAATGGTAAAACACTCGGTAACACTGACATGGAAAAAGATCTAGGAATTTTAATAAACAGCAAACTAAGCTGCAAAAAACAGTGTCAGGCAGCTGCTGCCAAGGCAAATAAGATAATGGGTTGCATCAAAAGGGGCATAGATGCCCGTGATGAGAACATAGTCCGACCACTTTACAAATCATTAGTCAGACCACACATGGAGTACTGTGTACAGTTCTGGGCTCCAGTGAACAAAGCAGACATAGCAGAGCTGGAGAGGGTCCAGAGGAGGGCAACTAAAGTAATAACTGGAATGGGGCAACTACAGTACCCTGAAAGATTATCAAAATTAGGGTTATTCACTTTAGAAAAAAGACGACTGAGAGGAGATCTAACTAATATGTATAAATATATCAGGGGTCAGTACAGAGATCTATCCCGTCATCTATTTATTCCCAGGATGGTGACTGTGACGATGGGACATCCTATGCGTCTGGAGGAAAGAAGGTTTGTACACAAACATAGAAGAGGATTCTTTACGGTAAGAGCAGTGAGACTATGGAACTCTCTGCCTGAGGAGGTGGTGATGGTGAGTACAATAAAGAAATTCAAGAGGGGCCTGGATGTATTTCTGGAGCGTAATAATATTAGAGGCTATAGCTACTAGAGAGATATCGTTGATCCAGGGATTTATTCTGATTGCCTGATTGGAGTCGGGAAGGAATTTTTATTCCCCTAAAGTGAGGAAAATTGGCTTCTACCTCACAGGGTTTTTTTGCCTTCCTCTGGATCAACTTGCAGGATGACAGGCCGAACTGGATGGACAAATGTCTTTTTTCGGCCTTATGTACTATGTTACTATGTTACCCACACAGGGCCGACTTCAAAGCGGAGAAATCCTCTTCCGCCCGATCATCCCAGCGAACCATCATTTACTTGTGTCTCTTCAAGAGTCCTGTCAAGGGCACGGCTAGAGTAGCAAAGTGGGGAACAAACCTCATGTAATAGCCCACCATTCCCAGGAATTACTTTATTTGCCTAGTGGTGACAGGTCGGGGCCAATTTCATATCGCTTCTATTTTGTTCACTTGGGGTTTGATGACTCCACACCCAATGACATACCCCAGGTACTTAGTGTCTTCTAACCCTATCGCACATTTTTTGGGGTTAGTGGTTTGGCGAGCTTTCCGAAGGGAGTCCACTACAGCCTGTACTTTGGGTAGGTGACTTTCCCAGTTGGTACTGTATCGTCCAGGTAAGCCGAAGCGTACCGATGATGTGGACGAAGCACAATGTCCATTAGTTGCTGAAAAGTGGTGGGGGTGCCATGCAGACCAAAGGGTCTTAACCTTATATTGCTACAGAACCTCAGGCATGATGAAGGCAGTTTTCTCTTTGGCAGCCTCCGTTAAGGGCACCTGCCAGCACCCTTTTGTGAGGTCCAAAACAGAAAAATACTGGGCTTGTCCTAACCTCTCGATGAGCTCATCCACCTGGGGCATGGGATACGCATCGAATTTAGATTTTTTTTTCGAAAGTCGTTGCAAAACCTCAACGTCCCGTCCGGCTTGGGTATCAATACTATAGGACTGGCCCACTCACTTTTTGACTCCTCAATGACTTCTAGCTACAACATTAGCTGCACCTCCTCTGATATGGCTTCTTGCCAAGCCTCGGGTACCCGGTATGGTTTTAATCGGATTTTTGCCGGGGGCTCCGTGACAATGTCATGCTGGATTATGGAAGTCTTCAGTCTGTTTAGAGGAGAGGTTGTCAGGAATTTTTACTGTGGCAGCCGCCTCTCTTGCATCAGACAGAAGGGCTAGTACCTTTTCTTCTAAAAAACCCGGCTGCGGGCTGTCTTCTGTACAGGTTTCCTTATCTTTCCATAGTTTGATTAAATTCACATGGTAAAACTGCTCCGGCTTTCACCGCTCTCGCTGGTGTGCCTTGTAGTTTACATCTCCAATTTTCTCGAGTACCTCGTAGGGCCCCTGCCACCTAGCCAGAAACGTACTGTCCACGGTCAGCACCAGAATCAAAACCCGATCACCCGGGTTAAAGATCCGGACACGTGCCTGCCGATTATAGACCCGACTCTGGGCTCACTGAGCTGCCTCCATATGCTCCCTATCAAGAGGCAACACTGTCTCTATCCGATCTTGCATCTGGGTAACGTACTCAATGACACTTTTATGTGGAGTGGGTTGTTGTTCCCATGCCTCTTTGGCCACGTCCAAGAGATCGCAAGGGTATCTGCCATAAAGGCAGTTCGAAGGGCGAGAACCCAGTAGAGGCCTGGGGTACCTCTCGTACTGCGAACATGAGATTGGGCAGAAGGAGGTCCCAGTCCTTCCAATCTTTAGACACTACCTTTTTCAACATTTGTTTTAATGTTTGGTTAAACCGTTCTACCAGACCGTCCGTTTGCGGATGGTAAACGGACATCCATAATTGTTTTATGTCCAGCAACTTACAGAGTTCTCTCATCACCTTGGACATAAAAGGGGTCCCTTGGTCGGTCAGAACCTCTTTAGGTAGTCCTACTCTGGAAAACATCTCCATTAACTCCTTAGCTATGAGTTTGGCCGAGGTATGTTGCAGTAGCACCACCTCCGGGTACCAAGTGGCGTAGTCTAGAATGACTAAGATGTGTTGATGCCCTCTGGCGGACTTCGGTACTGGGCCTATGAGGTCCATAGCTATTCGGTCAAATGGTGCTTCAATAATCAGGAGATCAGGAGAGGTACTAGGGGGACTACGGAAATGTGGCTGGGGGCTAGTTATGCAGGGCCAGTAAAACCGCTGTAGAATACGATCCTGAGTTTTCTGCAGCCCCAGGTGACCCCCAAGGCTCATCTCATAGTTGGTTTACCCGATACAACATATTTGAACCGCCCCAAGTTGTTGTGGTTTACCATCTACTTTTAATACATTTTCCCAGGCGCGGGATAGGGTTGGGTCCCGACGTTGGGCGGTACCAAAATTATCCCCGGAGACTTTGAGGTCTGCCAATTCAGGACCCGGTGGCAAGTCCACCACGTCTTTGACCAAAGGTTTTCTCGAAGTGGTGGTCACCCCTACCGCTGACTCTTCGGTCTCAGGTTTCCAGGGTTCTGGTCTCCCCCCTGAGCCAGACCACTCTGCTAGGGTTACCCCTGTCTCATGGGTATCAGTCACTCTAATAGCAGGCCACAGTACCGCACCAGGGTAGCCCTTACTAGGGTCACCAGACTCCCTGAGTCCAACAGAGCCTCCGCCAGAGTGTCTTCCACTTCCACTTCCACCTGGCACAAGTGATCTAGAGACTCTGGGGTACCCGTTGCACACAGCCTCCGAAGTCGATTCGCTCATCCCTAATGAGGACCTGCTGGCAAGTAGCTAATGGTGGTAGATCCGGCAGCTTGAATCCCCAGCATTATGTCCTGCAGTAGCGGATGGAGGAGAAATATGGTATTCCATGGCATGTGAGAGCTGATCTTATCAGCTGTTTATGGTAAGGTTCTACGTAGCATGGTATAAACGCCCTGTTTCCGCCCCAAAGCCAGCTCCAAAAAGCACCTAAAAATAGCCTATTCTTGTCTGTTTTGCGGACAAGAATAGGTATTTCTATAATAGGGACTGAGGAAATTGGGGTATTCGCACGGCCGGCATCTGTATTTGTGGATCTGCAGTTTGCAGAGTGTGCATGAGGCCTTACCAAGGGATAAATGACAGCCTAGTAATACATTAACAAGTGTCAATGGTTTTCATAGCATCTACTGCTGCCTGGATTTTACTTGATTAATTCTATAATTATAGAATGTAAAATGTCATTAAAATCGATGACCTGGGATTCTGTGTTTTAATTTTTGTTACTTCATAATAGATTTTAATATCAAGTTTATAAAAATAATGTAATAATATAATGGAAATTTGAGAGCTTAGCAGCACATCAGACTTCATTTAGATAATTATATATTTTAATGATAATAATTAATATCATATTTGAAAATATTTGTAAAGTGATCATCAGAAGCGCAGATAATGTTCTGATGACGCATTTCAGTTTTAGATATTTCCTAATGCTTCAAAGGGACACTTCCATCAGAAAGGAGTTTTCAAAAAATGTTTGATTTAGTTTTTTTTCATCAGCACTAGTATTAGAACCATGGAAGAATAAGTACAAAAAATGTCCACTTTGCTGCACAAGGAAGGTTTTATCAGCAAGGTAATCTCATTAGAATAGTAAGTGGAATGACGAGCAGAATGTCAGCTCCATTGTTCTGCTGATAGGCATTGAAAAACATGCAAATATAGGAGCATTGCATTGATTCTATATTTATATTTAAAAAAAATGTAGAATTTTTTTTGCAGTTTTTTCCCCCATTAGTACTAGTATTACTAATAGAGATGAGCGAATTGAAGTTGACGAAGTGGAATTCCATCCAAATTTTAGAAATAATTCAATTTGCACCGAATCAAAATTTCCTCGCGCTTCGTGGTAACGAATCACATTTTTCCTAAAATGGCTACTGCACGTGTTAGGACATGGAGCAAGGAACTCTGGGAACGAGGGATCACCCACAATGCCATGCATGTAGCCAATCAGCAGCCAACTCTGTGATGTCACAGCTCTATAAATAGCCTCAGCCATCTTGGATTCAGCCCTTTTCCAGTGTACTTAGTGCAGGGAGAGACGTCAGCAGGCACTAGGGACAGTGTTAGGAAAGACTTGAAAACTTTTATTTTGCTGAATCGAAGTTCAGGTAAAGAGCATTAAAAGTGTAGGGAAAGGATAAAGAGGAACTATTCCACACTATAAAAGGAGAACAGGGTCCAATAGGGGAGTGTACAGCCTGGGTAATAGGAGCAATCCTATTACACCTTGCTGCACTTACTGGGGATCCAAATCGCCATTATACTGATGCTTTCATGTTTGCAATAGATTATACCCCTGTAATTCCAGCAAACCGCTCTTTTTATTGGGGTGCAAGTGCTGTGTGATACACAGGGTGTACTACTAGGAAATATTAGCCCTTGTGCAGTGCAGTTAAGTTCTAAAGCCTTTTTTGGCTTGTATAATTGGAAAAAAGGGCTTATTTACCATTCAGTGGTGCAGTTATATGTTATAAAGCCTTTTTTGGCGTGCATAAGTGGGAAAAAAGGGCATATTAGCCGTTGTGTGGTGAAGTGAGAAAATTACAGCCCTTTTTGGTGTGTATTAGTGGCAAAAAAGTATTATTTGCTGTTCAGTGGTGCAGTTATATGTTCTAAAGCCTTTTTTGTCGTGTATTAGTGGCAAAAAAAAGTATTATTTGAAGTTCAGCGGTGCAATTATATATTCTAAAGCCTTATTTGGCGTGTATTAGTGTGGGGGAAAAAAGGGCATATTAGCCATTGTATGGTGAAGTGAGAAAATTACAGCCCTTTTTGGCGTGTATTAGTGGCAAAAAAAAAAGTATTATTTGCCGTTCAGTGGTGCAGTTATATGTTCTAAAGCCTTTTTTGTCGTGTATTAGTGGCAAAAAAAAGTATTATTTGAAGTTCAGCGGTGCAATTATATATTCTAAAGCCTTTTTTGGTGTGTATAAGTGGAAAAAAGGGGCTTATTTGCTGTTCAGCAGTGCAGTTATATGTTTTAAAGCTTTATTTGGCATGTATTAGTGTGGGGAAAAAAGGGCATATTAGCCATTGTGTGGTGAAGTGAGAAAATTACAGCCCTTTTTGGAGTGTATTAGTGGCAAAAAAAAAGGATTATTTGCCGTTCAGTGGTGCAGTTATATGTTCTAAAGCCTTTTTTGTCGTGTATTAGTGGCAAAAAAAGTATTATTTGCAGTTCAGCGGTGCAGTTATATATTCTTAAGCCTTTTTTGTTGTGTATTAGTGGCAAAAAAAGTATTATTTGACATTCAGCGGTGCAGTTATATGTTCTAAAGCCTTTTTTGGCGTGTATAAGTGGAAAAAGGGCTTATTTGCCGTTCAGCGGTGCAGTTATATGTTCTAAAGCCTTATTTGGCATGTATTAGTGTGGGAAAAAAAAGGCTTATCAGCCATTGTGTGGTGAAGTGAGAAAATTACAGCCATTTTTGGCGTGTATTAGTGGCAAAATAAAAAGTATTATTTGCCGTTCAGTGGTGCAGTTATATGTTCTAAAGCCTTTTTTGGCATGTATTAGTGGCCCAAAAAATGTATTATTTGCCGTCCAGTGGTGCAGTTATATGTTCTAAAGCCTTTTTTGGCGTGTATTAGTGGCAAAAAAATAGTATTATTTGCCGTTCAGTGGTGCAGTTCTATGTTCTAAAGCCTTTTTTGGCATGTATTAGTGGCAAAATAAAATTATTATTTGCCATTCAGTGGTGCAGTTATATCTTCTAAAGCCTTTTTAGGCGTGTATAAGTGGCAAAAATTTGCCGTTGTGTGGTGAAGTGAGAAAATTACAGCCCTTGTTTGCGTGTATTAGTGGCAAAAAAATGTATTATTTGCTGTTTAGCGGTGCAGTTATATGTTCTAAAGCCTTTTTTGGCATGTAATAGTGTGGGGAAAAAAAGGGCTTATTAGCAATTGTGTGGTGAAGTGAGAAAATTACAGCCCCTTTTGGCGTGTATGAGTGGCAAAAAAATGATATTATTATTTGCTGTTCAGTGGTGCAGTTATATGTTCTAAAGCTTTTTTTGTCGTGCATTAGTGGCAAAAATATGTATTTACTGATCAGCAGTGCAGTTATATGTTCTAAAGCCCTTCTTGGCGTGTATTAGTGGCAAAAAATGTATTATTTGCCATTCAGCAGTGCAGTTATATGTTCTAAAGCCTCTTTTGGCGTGTATTAGTGACAAAAAAAAAAATATTATTTGCCGTTGTGTGGTGAAGTGACAAAATGACAGCCTTTTTTGGGGTGTATTAATTATTTACTTATTTGATCTAACAGTATGTCAGACAGAGAAGTGACAGACCCTGCACAGAGGAGGGGCAGAGGCCTAAATGTTTCTGGCACAGGTCGCAGCAGAGTAAAGGGTGTGGCAGCAGGGATCACTTCCAGAGGCCTGAGATCCCAGTGTCAGCTAGCGGTTGTGTCTTGACCAGCAACCCAGCGGTTCTTGAATGGTTGACTCGGTCATCCACTTCACCCCAAGTTACATCAGACACCCCCAGCCAAGAGTCAGTGGGTTCGTCAGACACAACCCTCAGTTGGCATGGCCCGGGAGCAGGCCCTGTGCCCTCATCTGTCCTCAACCTGCCTTTGTCCTTTTCTGGGGGTAAAATCACCTACTCGGCGGTGTGGTAGTTTTTTGTTAAGACACCGGAGGAGGTGAACATGGCAATTTGCCAAATCTGGGGGCAGAAGATGAAATGTTCCCAGGGTACCAATGTTGGCACCACGACCCTGCGTCAACATATGCAGTGTCATCATAATGTTGCCTGGGAGAACTGTGGCTCTGATGTGGTGGTCCAGCCTGCCACAGCAACAGCTGCATCACCCAGTGGCACGCACCCGATTTTAGAAAGTCAAGGCTCCACACCTCAGCCGAAGGGCGCTGTCTAGCCTTCCCATCATCTACCGGTCCTGATGCTCCTGCTCCTCACCCTCCTACTCCTCTCTTAAGTCATTCCGTCAGCAATCGATCACCGAAGCGATTTTCAAGAGACAACTGTATGCATTCATCAAACAGCGCAGAAGCCGAACATGCTTCTGGTCAAGTTGCTGGTGCTAAAGTCCCTCCGTTTCCAAGTGGTGAACTCTGCACCTTTCAGAGAACTGATGGCTTGTGCCGAGCCGAGGTGGAGAATCCCAAGCCGTTATTTCTTTGCCAAAAAGGGAGTACCAGCCCTGCACAAATATGGAGAATAGAAGGTGGGCCAGTCATGCAGCCTGTCGGTGTCTGCCAAATGCACGGCAGCGCCGACGTGTGGAGCTGTAACTACAGTCAAGGACAATATATGTCCTTTACGGCCCACTAAGTAAATGTGGTTCCTGCCCAGCCAAACCAGCAACTTGACCAGGTGACGCCTCTTCCGCCTCCATGTTCTCACGCCGTTGGTCCTGCGACAATGTCCAGCTCTGCCTCCTCATCCTCCACTGCAGGGACAATTCACAGTGCTCCTCCAGCATACAACATGCGCAGGGCACGGCAGTGTCACACTGTTTTACACCTCGTTTACCTGGGCGAATGGAGTCACACAGGGGAGGAACTGAAATCGAATCCTGGCTTTCTCCACGACAACTCAAAATCTGAACCATGGTGACCAACAACGGGAAGAACATGGTGTCGGCGCTGCGTCAAGGAGGGCTGAGCCATGCTCCTGGCATTGCGTACATGTTCAATCTGGTTGTCAAGCGGTTCCTGAAGTCTTCCATGCATCTGCAAGACATCCTAAAAATGGTCATGAAACTTTGCATGCACTTAAGCCACTCGTACACCGCCAAGCATATCCTCCTTGAGCTGCAGCGGCAGAACGGGGTCCCGCAACATAGGCTGATAGGTGACGTTTTCACACGTTGGAATTCCACCATCCATATGTTAGACCGACTATACGAACAGAGAAAGGCCATAAACAATTTCTTGATGATCCAAGCGGACAGGAGTACTTCCCTGTGTAACTTCGATGTCAGCCAGTGGTAGCTCATGCGTGACACCTGCCATTTGCTCAGGCACTTTGAGGATGCCACTTTATTTGTCAGTCGCCAGGACTATGCAGGGCCGTTTTTAATATTGATTGGACCCTGGGCAAGAATTTACTTGGGCCCCTGGATCCCGCCCCCCCCCCACACTTTGCTGTACTTGCTATACAGCAGCACTTACCTGTCACGTCCAGGGCCTCCAGGTGACGTCTCCTCTCAAAGACACTTGTGCCGCATAAGAAGACACACAAAGCACTGTGGGCAGGGGGGCCCAAGCTGAACTCTTGCATCGGAGCCCATGAGCCTTTAGTTACGCCCCTGCCCCCCCCCAATACCCCCAAATACTATCCTGAAGAAACATTACTGCCTCCCATAGTAATAGTGCTCCTCATAATCCCACCAATAGTAATTCCCTTCTAGAATGCCCTTATTAGTAACACTGCCCCAACCGTGATAATGCTCCTCCACAATGCCCCCATTATTAGAAGGGCCCTCCCATATTAATAATACCATCACAGCGTCCCCAGTAGAAATAAGGCCTCCTATTGTTCGCCCAGTGGTAATAAAGCTCCCTACAGACCCCCCAGTAGTAATAAGGCCCCCATAGTGAGCTTAGTAGAAAACAGGCGGATCTATAAGACCCTTCTATAGAGCCCCCAGTAGTAATAAGACCGCCTATAATGTCCCCTGGATCTGCAGTGCCCCCTGCAGTTATACTCCTCCCTCCACCATACAGTCCCATGTAAATAAGATCACCTCCTCCAACGCACAATCCAATGTAGACATCACCCCCTAAGGCTACTTTCACACTTGCGTTCGTGCGGCTCTGTCCTGTACTTGTACAGGACAGATCCGCACCGATAATACAAACGAATGCATCCGTTCAGGACCAATACGGATCCGTCCTGACTTACATTGAAAGTCAATGGGGGACGGATCCGTTTACAATTGCACCATTTTGTGTCAATGCAAAGGGATCCGTCCCCATTTACTTACATTGTAAGTCAGGACGGATCCGTTTGGCTCCGCAAGGCCATGCGGACACAAAACCGCTGCTTGCATCATTTTAGGGTCCGCCTCTAAAACGAAACGGGGGGGCGCATGGAGCCGAACTAATACATTCTGAATGGATCTGCATTCATTCAGAATGCATTGGGGTTAAACTGATGCATTTGGGGCTGCTTATGAGAGCCTTGAAACGGATCCCCAAACGCAAGTGTGAACGTAGCCTAAACATTAAGTCCCATGTACATAAACATCATTCCCCCCCCACCATCCACTTTCAACATACAGTCCCATGTAAATAACATCACTCCCTCCCCCAGCCACCTCAAGCACACAGTTCCATGTCAATAATATCCCTCTCTTCAGCCCTAACATACATTCCAGTTAAATAACTACAACTCCCAGCATTGCTCTGCCTCCCCCTTCACTTACCTTTCCAGTCCTCATATACAAACATCAGCATTAGGCTCCTTCTCCTCTTCACTCCGGTCCAATCCTGCACTGGTCACATGATGGTGACATCATCCAGGTCATCCTATCACAGCCTGTTTTGCTGATCACATGACCTGTGATGTCACCACAGGTCCTTCACCTCTTCCCAGTGGATTACATTCAATTGTATTGCCGTTCTGTGTAAGGCAATACAGTTGTATCTAGTAGGCAGGCAGGACATTCGGGGCCTGGGACAAAACATCCGGGGCCCAGGCCCCGAATGTTTTAACCTAGCGACGCCCCTGGACTAGTGAATGGGAGTCGGGAAACGGAGCTCCCTTGGGCCCCCAGGAGCAACTGGGCCCGGGGCAGCTGCCCCTTTTGCCCTGCGGCAAAGACGGCCCTGGGACTATGGGATGAACAACGTTATTCCACTGCTTCATATTCTGGAACAGATGCTGATACATCTGGCTGGTCAGGGGACTGGAGACGTGGCGCCTACATCTCATGGCCACATGAGCCCTGTGAGGGGCTGAACAGGAGGAGGAGGAGATGGAGGAGGACATTGGAGCACAAGCAATGTGTAGCGAAATGGGTGGTTTTTCTACACAGGTGACAGGAGCAGGAGCAGCCGGAGGAGCAAGAGGGAGAGGGAGAAGAGGTAGACGAAGCAGATGACCCAAGCACACCATAGCAGTATGCAGTGGAGATGGAGGAAGGGAGTCCCTCCGAGTCACTTGCGCAAATGGCCCGCTGCATGCTCATTTGCTTGGGAGGTGGCAGCCGAATTGTCACCATTCGGCAGAGGTACAAGTTATTGCTCTCCACCTTGTTGGACCCTTGCTACCGGTCCAAAACTTAACTACTAGAGAGACATCCTATTTAGGATGTACCGTTATTGGGTTTCTGTGGGGAGATATGTATATCTCCCTTCCCTGGCACCCAACCTCCAACCTATGACCATGGGCATGTTCATCGTGGCCACCGGGACACAAATATGTATCCGGTTTGCGCCTGTGATGGCCGGGTGATTCATAATTCCTTTTAAATCGCCGGTTCCATGCTGTCTGCTAGATTTGATTGAACTGGGGAATGGCTTAGACCTCATGCTGAGGGATTCTTTCTGTCACATCATCTTGCTTCCTTGCTCACTGGTTGAGGTGTGAATTCGTACGCATGTGGCCTCCTTGAAACCAGAACCCCTGTGGAGTTCACTACCTCCACTATATAAGTGAGAACTTATTTTGCATGTACACTGACAAAGGTGAATCAGATGAAAATCATGGCTGCCAGTAAATAATGATCCATATTCCTCACAAGGCCTTTGTTTACTTTTCTGCAATGATGATGTTCCCGTCTATTAAAAGGGGTTGTCTGGGTTCAGAGCTCAACCTGGACAAATCCCCTTCTTCACCCAGGCAGCCTCTCTGAGATGAGCATCAGAGAATTTCATGCTCCAATGATCTTTCTTGCCCTGGGTGGAAAAATACAGGGAAAGGGCTTTTTGAGCAGATCCGGTGACAGGGAAAACAGGCTACGGCAGAGCTAAAGCCCGTTGATTATTACCGGTGGCGTCACTGGGAACACTACTAGGCGGAAGCCTTTGCGGAGCAGTGAAAGTTTGTAAACAAAAAAGCTCCGATGCTCCACTCAGGGCTGCCTGGATGAAGAGAGGGATATGTCCAGTTCTACTCCAAACCCGGAAAACCCCTTTATGTTATTATTATTATATTAATATATTTTAGGGTAAACATTGAAAAGTATTCCAGTTTCCATATTTATCAAAGACACTGCCTCCATTATGAATGGATACGGTTGTATTATCTTTAAGGCTACATTCATACAAGCGTATTTTGTTTCTGTGTTTCTACCAGTTTTTTTTTGCAGATAGGATGCAGACCCATTCAATTCAATGGGTCTGCAAAAAATGTGGACAGCACACCGAGTGCTATCCGCATTTGTATGTCCGTTCCATAGCCCTGCAAAAAAAAATTGAACATGTCCTATTCTTGTCCGTTTGGAGACAAGGATAGGCATTGTTAGAATGGATCCGTATCCATATGGAACGTCATCTGTTTATTTTTTTGCGGATCTGCATTTTGCAGACTGCAAAACACATACAGTTGTGTGAATGTCAAAAGGAACGGAACCATTTTCTATTGTGTCTGAGAAAATGGATCTGTCCCCATTGACTTGCATTGTGGGTCATGAAGGATCTGTTTTGCTCCACATCACATGACGGAAAGAAAACCACAGCACACCCAAACGGAACGGAATACATTATGAAGCATTCCGTTCTGTTCAGTTCCATTTTTTTCCCATTGATAATGAATGGGGACAAAACGGAAGCGTTTTTCTCCGGTATTGAGATCCTCTGTCAGATCTCAATACCGGAGAGTGTTTTAACGCAAGTGTGAAAGTAGCCTAACACTTATCTGGATGCTGCTTATCAGAATTCCCAGTAGATGTAGTGACTGCAGTTACGGAAGTGAGTCTTGGCAATTTAAGACATACAGGTAAAACCAATCCAAAGGACTACCTGATAATTACAATTTAAAAAAAAAAATTTTTTTTTTTTAAAGATTTTCTTTGCTGAGCCGGACGGACCCTGTTTTTCTCGACCCTGCAAATCTGTTAAAAACTGTGTCTCGGTTAAATCAACCTCAACCTGACCAAGGATAAAAAGTTTCACTGAAATGCCTCACATGGGCAAGAATTTAGATTGGATCCAGTACAGTACACACAAATTTTTAATGTCCAAGCAAAAGTGAATTGTTACCTAGATCTCTCCCAGCTTCTGAATGGTGGCTCTGCCTAGCTATACAGCTATATATAATAGAAGATGAAAAATTACTGCATAAAGCCTCATTCACACGTCAGTGTCCCATGTACGAGTGCCAATACGTGTTCTCCACGGACAGGACACGTACCCATTTATTTAGTGTGTATTCAGACGTCAGTTTTTTTTTACCTCGGCCCATGTTTTTAGCATGGAAGCATGCTCTCTTTTGTCTGTGGTCACTGATCCATCACGCTGATTAAAGTGTATGGGTCTGTGAAAACCACGGATGCCATGCCACAGATCATTATAGAGATCCTTTGAAAATTATTTTTTTGGTGTGCCGTGTTCGTGAAAAACTGATGACACACGGACCAAACATGGATTCTTCATGGACAGCTTCACAGAGGCATCATTGACCATCTTTTCAAGATTTCAGGCTCATGCACACAAACGTATTTTCTTTCCGTACCCTTTCCATTATTTTTTATAGACCGTATGTGGAACCATTTATTTAAATGGATCTGCAAAGAAAACAGAAATTACCCACACCCCTGTCCCTGCCTACTTGCCTCGCAAGTCTTAGTGATAAGGGACAACTGGTCAACAAGCCCTTAGCTAGGAAAGTGCAGGGAAGACAGACAACAGATGCAACAGAGTAGTCAAAACAAGCCGAGTCAAAAACCAAGAGAGCAGTAAGGTACCGGAGGACCAAGCAGAGGATTGTCAGGAGAAGCAGAGGTCAGAACCAGGAGAAAACGCCAAGACCAAGGGATGAGACGGACGGGTAATCAGAAGCCAAGCAGGAACAACAAACCAGGTAAGTATCGCAGGAAGGACCTCAATAACAGGCAATCTGTGGTCAGCAGATTGCCTGTTTAAATATGGCGCTAGTGGAGTCATGTGACGTGGCCAGCGTCAAATGACTCCTGAATTCGGATTCAGCCGAGCGATCAGCTCAGCACTCAGCCCCAGTGTGGTTACCATGGGAACAGGCGAAGCCGGGCGCGCTGATGATGCGAGTGAGCCTCGGCCGTCCCCACTTCATGGAATCACGCACAGAGCGCACCGTGACAGTACCCCCCCCCCTCCACCCGGGGCCACCGGATCCAAGGCCCCAGGCGACAGCTTCTCAGGATGTTCCACATTAAATTTCCTAACAAGTCTAGAGGCATTAACATCCTTAGCTGGTACCCAAGGCCTCTCCTCCAGTCCATAGCCTTTCCAGTGCACCAGGTACTGTAATGAGTTATGGACTCTCCTAACATCCAAGATTTTTGAAACCACAAACTCCTCGGAATCATTAACTAGTACCGGCGGCGGAGTGGACTGTGAAGGAACAACAGGGGAAAAAAAAAATTTAAGCAGAGATTTGTGGAAGACGTCATGGATGTGTAAAGATTCGAGCAGCTTCAACCTAAAAGATACTGGATTAATTACCTCTGCAATCTCGTACGGACCTATAAAGCGATGTGCAAACTTTTTGGAGGCCACCTTAAGAGGCACATTTTTAGAAGATAGCCACACCTTCTCCCCAGTGGCGTCGCCAGGGGGGGGCCAGAGGGGGCCACGGCCCCCCCAACATCATGCTGGGCCCCCCCATGTGCCCCCCCAACTAAAATGCGCCCCCCCCTGCTGCCAGCAGCATTCACTTGACTGATCCGAGTTCAGCTCAGCTCAGTCACACTCTCTCTCTCACCTCACGCTGCTGGCAGCAGGGACGCAGGGAGCCGAAGCCTGAGGGAGGGACGGGGAGGAGCGTAATGTGATCTCAGAGTGGAGGCTGCTTCTGCCAGCCCCACCCCTCCCCGCCCACCAACCAATCACCGACCAGAGCTGAGGGGGCAAGGCAAGCACAGCACACCAGCAGCTCTCTGAATCGTGTCGTCTGAGTCACACAAGTAAGTGCAGGGGAGTCTAATAGAAAGGAATCGAATGAGTCACAAGTTAAAAGAATCTAAAGATCCGACTTAGTTTGTGACTCATTCGATTCATTGAGTTAAAAGAGCAGTGAGTCAGAGGGTAGAACAGGTAAGGCTACTTTCACACTTGCGCTTGATCGGATCCGTTCTGAACGGATCCGATCATATAATGCAGACGGAGGCTCCGTTCAGTACGGATCCGTCTGCATTAATAACTTAGAAAAATTTCTAAGTCTGAAAGTAGCCTGAGCAGATCCGTTCAGACTTTCAATGTAAAGTCAATGGGGGACGGATCCGCTTGAAGATTGAGCCATATGGTGTCATCTTCAAGCGGATCCGTTCCCATTGACTTACATTGTAAGTCTGAACGGATCCGCTCGCCTCCGCACGGCCAGGCAGACAGCTGAAAGCTGCAAGCAGCGTTCAGCTGTCCGCCTGGCCGTGCAGAGGCGAGCGGAGCGGAGGCTGAACGCCGCCAGACTGATGCAGTCTGAGCGGATCCGCTCCATTGAGACTGCATCAGGGCTGGACGGAAGCGTTCGGGTCCGCTCGTGAGCTCCTTCAAACGGAGCTCACGAGCGGACAGCAGAACGCTAGTGTGAAAGTAGCCTTACACTGAGGCTGAGGCTGCTTTTGTTGCAGCAGTGATAAGATTAAGGGACAGGAGAAGTGACAGATGACACAAGAGTTTAGATTACAGGTTGAATTAAATTAACCCTTTAGAATCAAATTGGCTTCTCAGGAGATATATATGTTAAAGGCATCTCATTCAGTAGCTATATAACTAAGGGCCCTTTCACACTTGCATTGTCCGGATCCGGCGTGTACTCCACTTGCCGGAGGTACACGCCGGATCCGGAAAAACGCAAGTGTACTGAAAGCATTTGAAGACGGATCCGTCTTCAAAATGCGTTCAGTGTTACTATGGCAGCCAGGACGCTATTAAAGTCCCGGTTGCCATAGTAGTAGTGAGGAGCGGGGGAGCGGTATACTTACAGTCCGTGCGGCTCCCGGGGCGCTCCAGAATGACATCAGAGCGCCCCATGCGCATGGATGATGTGTACATGCGATCACGTCATCCATGCGCCTGGGGCGCCCTGACGTCACTCTGGAGCGCCCCGGGAGCCGCACGGACGGTAAGTATGCTGCTCCCCACTACACTTTACCATGGCTGCCAGGACTTTAGCGTCCCGGCATCCATGGTAACCATTGAGAAAAAGCTAAACGTCGTATCTGGCAATGCGCCGAAACGACGTTTAGCTTAAGGCCGGATCCGGATCAATGCCTTTCAATGGGCATTAATTCCGGATCCGGCCTTGCGGCAAGTCTTCAGGATTTTTGGCCGGAGCAAAAAGTACTGCATGCTGCAGTATTTTCTCCTGCCAAAAAACGTTCCGTTCCGGAACTGAAGACATCCTGATGCATCCTGAACGGATTTCTATCCATTCGGAATGCATTAGGATAAAACTGATCAGGATTCTTCCGGCATAGAGCCCCGACGACGGAACTCTATGCCGGATCCGGACAACGCAAGTGTGAAAGGGGCCTAAGGGTGGGTTCACATCACCTTTATGGATTGTACTGTCAGTGTCAGACTGTTGTCACTGTGGGTAACATTGCACACCACAGTGACAGCTTCTGACTCCTGTCTGACTCCTGACTCCTCCTGTCCGGCGTCAGCCTCAGCTTCCCTTTACTATAATAAATCACTCAATACTAGTAATCAGAGTTCAGAGAGAGCTGAAGAAGACGAGCCGACTGCACTGAGTCAGCAGCGCAGCAAGTAGTGAGTGAATCGAATGTATCAAGCATCTGCGCATGCGCACCGGCACCTAGAGTCTTCGGTTCACTTGCGAGTCAGCTCAGCAGTCTGACTCACCAAGTGAACCGAAGATCCGATTCATGAATTGGTTCATTTGAATGAGCTGATTCAAATGAACCGATTCACCTAAAAGATCCGAACTTCCCATCACTAAGCGGCGGTGCAGGGGAGGGAGAGGCGTGTCCCTTCCCCTTGCTCTGATAGGCTGCAGGCACTAGACCGGCAGCCTATCAGAGGCCGGCGCAGGCGCGCGATGACGTCATCGCGCCGCCTGAGCCATACAGCGTGGGACACAGGCCAGAAGAGGCCTGCATCGCATCGCTAACACTGAGGTAAGTATAATTTTTTTTTTTTTTTTTACAATAGTGATACTTGGGGGGGGGGGGGGGGGGGGGGACTTACCTAATAATGGCACATGATGGGGGGGGCTTACTTAATAATGGCACATTGGGGGGGACTTACTTAATGATGGCTGGACTTTTCTTCCCTGTTGCGGTTTTAGGTATTGGGTAAAGTATCGCAGCATTTCTAAGTGTACTTGTGTAAATGTATCGTTGTTATAGCTGCCCCCCCCTACTTTTGTCCTGGCCCCCAGTGTGCCCCCCCAAAATTTAAAAGCTAGAGACGCCACTGCTTCTCCCCAACCTGAAAATCCATCCCCTTAGAATGTTCCTTATTTGCTTAGATTTTTTTGATTGTTTTGAGCTTTTTCTAGGTTCGACTGAACCAATGCCCAAGCTGTGCACAGTTCTGACGAGACCTTATCTGCCTCGGGGTTAGACGAGGAGACTGATGACCCAGAATGAAAAAGAGTATGGAAACTGTAATTACAAAAGAATGGGGAGACACCAGCAGAGGCATTAACATGGTAGTTTATCGCAAATTCTGCCAAAGGAAGGTACTTAACCCATAATTGTTGATCATCGGAGATGTATGACCTGAGAAACTGTTCCACAGACTGATTAAGTCGTTCCGTCTGCCCGTTACTCTCAGGATGATAGGCAGACGAGAAAGACAATGAGATTTGGCACTTCTGACAGAAAGCTCTCCAAAATCTAGACACAAACTGGACCCTTATCAGATACAATGTTCTCGGGAACACAGTGCAAACGTACAATTTGTTCTACAAATACAGAGGCCAGAGTCTTAGCAACAGGAAGCTTAGCAAGAGGAACAAAATGTACCATCTTACTGAACCTATCGACCACTACCCAAACCACAGTTTTACCCTCCGCAGGTGGCAGGTCCGTGATGAAATCCATAGAAATATGAGACCAGGGTCTACTGGGAATGGGTAGGGGTCGCAACCCACCAGCAGGGCGAGTTCTAGGGGTTTTAGACTTCGCAGGCCAACACATAGGACTTAACATCCTTCAATAGGGTGGGCCACCAGTAAGACCTTGATACCAGCTCTTTAGTATTCTCGATACCAGGACATCCACATAAAACTGAATCATGACACTCGCCCAACAGCCGGAGACGGAATTGTTCGGGGACAAACAACTTATCTGTTGGTGTGGGTGTCGGGGCCAGATGTTGTTCTGCCTTAAGATCCATAAGATCTTGGGACAAGGCTGCTAAATAGACATTAGCTGGCAATATGGTTTCAGGTGATGCATCTGTAGGCTGAAACTCACAAAAACTCTGAGATAGAGCATCTGCCTTCACGTTCTTACTTCCTGGCCTGAAAGTGATGAAGGAATTTAAAGGTGTAAAAAACAATGCCCATCTGGCTTGATGGGGATTTAACCTCAAACTCAAGAAACATCAGATTTTTGTGATCAGTAAGCAAGGTAACACAATGTTTCGCCCCCTCAAGAAAATGCCTCCACTCCTCAAACGCCCATTTAATGGCCAGCAATTCACGATTCCCTACGTCATAATTTCTCTCAGTTGGAGAAAATTTTCTGGAAAAGAAGGTACAAGGCCTTAAATTGTTAAGACTAGAAGGGCATTGTGAGAGGACCACCCCTACTCTGTCCTCTGAGGCATCCACCTCCACAATAAAAGGTCTCTCTTGATCCGGCTGAATCAAAACAGGAGCGCTACTGAAAGCCTTTTTAAGAGTTTCAAATGCTTCAGTAGTTTCAAGGTTTGTTACACGTCTAAATCTGAAGGGAAAATGCGACAACGTGCCTCAAAAATCCCTATTCGTAACACAATGTGCCATAGGGCCTCATACTGTCAGAATATTACATCACCTTTTATACCACCTGGCCGAGCTGGTACAGGTTTTGTCTAAAAATATGCACCAAAAATCTCACACTGCACCAAAACAAGGCGCAAAATAGACAGACACAAAAACATTGTGTCTAGCATGTCATAAATTAAGAAGAATTGTGAATACACTTCATATTTGGCGCAGCAAGTGTGTGCCACAGATTCTGGTGCACATTAAGACACCTTCTGTCACACAGTGGGTTGGGAAGTTACCACTTTGCTCCACCCACACCCCTGTCCCTGCCTACTTGCCTCGCAAGTCCTAGTGACAAGGGACAACTGGTCGACAAGCCCTTAGCTAGGAAAGTGCAGGGAAGACAGACAACACATGCAACAGAGTAGTCAAACAACCAGAGTCAAAAACCAAGAGAGCAGTATGGTACCGGAGCAGCAAGCAGAGGACCATCAGGAGAAGCCGTAGTCAGAACCAGGAGGAAACGCCAAGACCAAGGGATGAGACGGACAGGTAATCAGAAGCCAAGCAGAAACAACAAACCAGGTAAGTATATCGTAGGAAGGACCTCAGTAACAGGCAATCTGTGGCCAGCAGATTGCCTGTTTAAATAGGGCGCTAGTAGAGTGGCCACGTCACATGACTTCTGAGTTCTGATATAGCCGAGCGATCAGCTTCAGTGCGGTTACCACGGGAACGGGCGACGCCGGGCGCGCTGATGACGCAAGTGTGCATCGGCCATCCCTGCCTCCTGGAACCACGCACAGAGCGCATCGTGACACCTTCCAGGCACAGTGACCTTGATATACGTGCCCCAATATTTCTATCAGGTAATTGCGTGTCTTATTTTAGGTGCAGTTTTTTTTCGGGCACCAGTTTCTATTCTCAGTATAAACATTCAGACCGTTTTTGTACCACGAAGAAATAAAGTGCCCAGTGACAAGAATCAGTCAGTGACTTGTAGCGCCAATATAATTTACTGTAGGTAATCTGTTATTCCCTATATAATTTATAAGATATTATCCAGAATAAGCACATTCATATTAATCTGCTGCTGCGAGAACAGACGCCATCAATATATCCTCCGGGAGGGATGATAACATTAAATGTGGGAGCTGCATCTGGTAAAGCTGTTTACATAAAGTTTCCTAAAATATAGTATGGTAAGCTGAAGTAATGGAGGATGCCAGCTCTGCCGAGCTGTGGATTTAATGGTATAATGGCCAGAGAAATCTTCTACAAGCCCGAGAGCTACTGACTAAACTTACAACATAAAACCCCCCTCCTGTCATATTTTATAGTAACAGTAAAACATTTTATTGAATTTATGAGCTACATAATAGCCATGGAGAATGTAACTTGAATTAGGACCAACTCTCAAGTATAATGTCAACTATAAACCCTTCTATTGCCCTGTTCCTTTAGCTTTTACACTCACTTTTTTATTTCACCAAGGGACTGCATTACCATCAAATTCTTCATCATGCTGCCAGCCAATGAGTTCACCACGCGCATAAATTCCTGCGCTTTCCTCGAGTGCAAATCTCCCACAAAGCGGAGGCAATTAACCCCTTCAGAGCTGACGGACTGTCCTGATGATGATATAGATGAAGACTCCTCCGGTTTAGCTAATGAGTTATAAGCAAAGGAAATAAGATCTCCATTTAGAAAAAAAAATACATAAATTATAAAAATATTGACTAATTAAAGGGGTTGTCCGGGTTCAGAGCTGAACCCGGACATACCCTTATTTTCACCCCGGCAGCATCCCTGAGCCTAGCATCGGAGCATCTCATGCTCCGATGCGCTCCAGTGCCCTGCGCTGTGTGTCAGGCTCTTTTGTTTTCAATAACACACTGCCGGGCGGTAACTTCCGCCCGGCAGTGTGTTCGGTGACGTCACCGGCTCTGAGGGGCGGGCTTTAGCTCTGCCCTAGCCATTTTACTGGCTAGGGCAGAGCTAAATCCCGCCCTTCAGTGCCGGTGACGTCACCGGGGTTCCTGTCAGCCCCATGGAGAGCCCCGGTACGTCACCGGATCTAAAAAAAATGCCTTTGCCCTGCGCGATTTAGCGCAGGGCAAAGGAGAGCATCGGAGCATGAACTGCTCCGATGCTCATGTCAGGGGGGGTGCCAGGGTGAAAATGGAGGGATGTCCGGGTTCAGCTCTGAACCCGGACAACCCCTTTAAGTGTACAAGAAGTAAAGCAAATTCAAAGGGCCATCTTGGATTTTGATATTGATGACCAATCCTCAGCATAGGTCATCAAAAGTGATGAGCGAAGTTTTAAAAAATTTGATTCGGCCGCTATGTCAAACTTGGACAAGAAATTCTATTCGTTACAAATTAGTTTGTAATGAATTGCATTCCACTGTACAGAGTGGGCGGAATGACGGGGAATGGCAATCACGCCGCCCCCCTCCGTCATTTAAACCCTCAGATGCCATGTTCAACTCTGATCACGGCATCTGAGAGTAACATTCAGACTATCAGGGGGTTAATCAGAGGTAAAAAAAAAAAAAAAGACATACTTGCCTCATCCATTTCATCGCGGAGAAGTCATTGCGGCCATCTTGATTGAAGAAAACGGGCTCTGGTGCGATGACGTCATCACGCTAGGCGGGTGCACTGATGTCATTACCGATGGCGGCCTCTCCGCCATCAAATGGATGAGGTATGTTTGTTTTTTTTTACCACTATTTCAGGAAAATTGATTCATTACCTTGAAGCGTCAAGAAATTCAGATTCGTGGCAAATCAAATTTTTCCTGAAATTTGTTTTGAATTCCACTTTGTTAACTTCGATTCGCTCAACACTAGTCATCAATATCTGATCGGAGGGGGGCTGTTTGAAGAGGCTACGGTGGTCCTGTGAGAGCTGCGGCCTCTTCCTAGACCAGTGACGTCACATTCATTGATCAATTGCCTAGGTGCAGATCAGTCCCAATCAAGTGAATAAGGCTAAGTTGGTATACCAAGCCCATCCACTATACAATGTATGGCGCTGTGCTCGGTCAGCTGTGAGAAGGTCGCAGCACTCAAAATCACAGAAAACCAATTTAATAGTTTTTCACACAAAAAAAAATCTAAATAATAATGTCACATAATACAGGCCACATTAGGAGCTGCAAGCCTTAGGGCTCATGCACACGAGTGTGTGTGCCCCGTGCTGCGGCTTGCAAATAGCAGTCCACAATGCACAGGTACCAGCTGAGTGCACGCCATTTGCGATGAATAAGACACTGCCAACACAGCCAACATATTGTACTAAACATGTAAAAAGTTTTTTTTGTGTATTATATGTTCTCTTTAAAAAAATAAAAAATAAATGCTTCAGTTCAGACGCTACACAAAAATAATCAAACTTGCAGTGCATCTATTATCTGCATGGTGAGTGTTATCTGCCGTAGGACGGAGCCAGATTTATTTTCCCCCAATGTGACAAAGCCTCAGCGTATGGGTCCACTCTGCAGAATCTCCATCAGAAATCCGAGACAGGCCCTCTAATTCCTGTTGTGGGTCCGCACGCAGATTTAGCACCATTCAATGGGGGGGGGGGGGGGGTGCACCCATCATGGATTCCACGCAGAAACCACAGCAAGAAATTACACATCCCTTATTTTTTTCCTGTTACACAAAAAAACATGCAGATTTCAGCACGGAATCCTACTTTAAGATCATAGTCCCTGCTGTATATATTTTTTTCTCGTCCTCAAGGGCTAATAAAACAGGATGGGTGAAACAAAGCCATAAGCCGACTCTGTCTGAAATCCATGTCATCTCATCTAAAAAGAAGAAACAGACCATTTCCACGTCTGGCCTGACAGTAACGCCTGAACTGGCAAGAGTGCAATTCCATTTGATTTATAGAATAACTGTGTGACAAATGATGACAAAAATAAACTTTTACTGCTCCGAGCTTCTCTTTTATTTATGAAATTTGGCCATGTAGTGAAATCTTTTATCTGCAAGTTGTAAGACAGAGTGGAAATGAGCATTTATGATGAGGTAATAGTAAACCGGCGGTAGAGGGCGAGTCAGTTGGAAATGGATTGAAGCAGGATAAGCACCGCACCATGATAAATGTGAACATTGCTTTGCTGACAGATGATCTAACAGGTGTTCATAACAACTATATAAGAGGATTTATTTATGACCAGCCACAGCCGCAGCGGTGTAAATCAAACAGAGCAGCTGCACTCCACTGAAACAAACTCCCTGATGGAAGCGCCGAGCAAGAACCCACACAACACAATTCATTCTGGAATCTCAATCATCAAATAACAAGTTTCACTTAATTACGCTCTTGCATACAAACCACAATTACCTTTAATTAAAAAACTCTGTAGGTTCTATAACTTTTTGTTGTCATATTAAGCCTTTTCAGGACAGATTATACTGTGCACGTGTGTTAGGCAACTGAGGCAGCCATGTTGACTCATGAACCACCATCCAGGAACTCAAAGAGTATAGGCCATCCATGATGAATACTGGTGCGGCCAAGTAATGTTTATCAGATGGTCCACCTTGAGAATTTGTGCAAGGATAGGCATAACTCTGTTTTAAATGTTGGATTAATGTCAGTGGTTTGGCTGACAGTGTCTGAGAGCACAACATTTACAATAGAGTTGTGCCTATTCTTGCACAAATTGTCAAGGTGAAGCTCTAGTAACTTTGGGCCATCAGCCATATGTTTTGAACATACTCGCCCTACAGTGCGCTGTTTTGATGTGACAATAAGTGCAAATGATCCAACCAGAAAAAAATAATTTATAATCATAAAATACTGTGGTCAGGTGAACCACACTGGTCAAACACCATCCTAATGTTGGTAAGGTAGTTCTCGTGGTTGTGAAGATATACTACAAAGGGCCTTTCACTGGATAGCTAGCATAGCAATATTATCAGCTGATTTTGCCTCCATTTCCATGTTATGTTGGGTTCAAGAGACAAATGAACAGTAAATTGAGGTAAACATTTCATTTTGGCATAGACTTTGACTTATAGTGAGGCTGAGGCCCCGGTTTCACCATGCTAGATTGTGAGATCCCAGTAGGAAAAAGTTGACAAGCCATGGCTTAGACAGATTTTTTTTCAATAGGCCATACTAGGTATAGGAATTATTTTTTACTCAGCAACCTTCTAATAGGTCATTGATCTGTAAATAGGGACATTGAGGTAACTCATAGATCTGTTCCTTGAGCCCCCAAAAGTAAAATGTATCTTCAAAACAAAAATGGAATTAGTTGGGTAACAATGGGCTTCATTACTGTCAGCCCAACTGAATGTAAACTTCACTAAAAGGTGCATTGTCACAGGCAGGTAGTGTAGAAAAAAAAAAATCACATATTTTACAGAATTACCATGGTTTTGGCAGCTATTTTTGTACAGGTTAAAGATTTATTCAATGAATTTCACCAATACAAAAAATAAAAAAACCTTTGTGGACCGATTGAATTAAAATTTTAAAGAAGACATGGGTCTCATTTACATCATCATCTGGTGTTAAGCTAACACAGCATAAAAAAAAAACCATGAGACCAAGTCAAACATGACAATGGAGGAAATTAGGAATTATCTACACAATTTGGTTGCAAGTAGTTGATTCTAAAGGAGGCACAACCAGGTATGAGGTTGAGATAGGCACTGGGACATTAATATTATAAGAGCATTTTTTTCTACACAGACACATGGAAACTGCATTGGTACTGCACTATATATGAGGCTTTACTCCCACCAGACTAAAACTGTCATCATAAAGAAGAAAAAGTAGGTTACTGGTGGCTCACCTGATCAGTACAATGTATAGGTGCTCTGGTTTTAAACTGATTCACCCAATCAGAGAGGAGATATATGCAAATAGAAGGATAAGTAAAAACCGGCACTCTACATCTAGCAGTGATACTGAAGGAGCAATATACACAGATATGGTAATAAAAATGCGTATTTATTTTTGAGGATACAGTCTAAAAATGAGGGATAAGGTATAAAATGTAAAAGATATATAAAAAATGAAAATTTTAATTTGCGGTGGTGCGGATGTACAATGAAAAATATGTGCAGAGGTAGATGCAGGAGTAAAGCACTCTGGTGGTTGTTCAATAATGGTTTCCACCTTTAGTAAGTTCAGTAATTCATTGTGTCCATTTATGTATAGTTCATAAAAAAAAATATATATATTAAGAGTCTCAAATATATGGAAATATATAGATTTATTGCAGAGGAGAAGGTACGATGTTGCCCTGTTTGGGGCTTGTTAGCTGGACATTAGTGTTGGTCACAGTAAGAAAAAATTTATATTGACAACAGGATAAAAGATATAAAAATATTGGTAATATATCAGTTGGATACTGCACCTGGTGTGGCGTCCCACACAGAGGAGGGCTGTATCCTGATTGGTTACCTTCTCTGAAAAATTTCGGTGTCTCAGCGATCTTTTTACGATCCAGAAACTTCGGATGTGATTGATTGTTTGGAAGCGCTTCATCCGAATCGATTACATCCGAAGTTTCTGGATCGTAAAAAGATAGCGAAAAGTCCAAAAGTTTGAAAAATAAAGATCGATAAAGACACGTGAGACGCCAGATAAGTGACGTTACACCCACGTGGATCGCAAATGACCGGGAAACAGCCATCTCAGAGCGCAGCCAAGACGCTCCACCAGCCGAGACACCGACATTTTTCAGAGAAGGTAACCAATCAGGATACAGCCCTCCTCTGTGTGGGACGCCACACCAGGTGCAGTATCCGACTGATATATTACCAATATTTTTATATCTTTTATCCTGTTGTCACTATACATTTTTTCTTACTGTGACCAACACTAATGTCCAGCTAACAAGCCCCAAACAGGGCAACATCGTACCTTCTCCTCTGCAATAAATCTATATATTTCCATATATTTGAGACTCTTAATATATTTATATATTTTTATGAACTATACATAAATGGACACAATGAATTACTGAACTTACTAAAGGTGGAAACCATTATTGAACAACCACCAGAGTGCTTTACTCCTGCATCTACCTCTGCACATTTTTTTCATTTTTTTCATTGTGCATCCGCACCACCGCAAATTAAAATTTTCATTTTTTATATATCTTTTACATTTTATACCTTATCCCTCATTTTTAGACTGTATCCTCAAACATAAATATGCATTTTTATTACCATATCTGTGTATATTGCTCCTTCAGTATCACTGCTAGATGTAGAGTGCCGGTTAAAACTGTCATTAGCCACTGACTAAGGGTACTTTCACACTAGCGTTTAATTTTTCCGGTATTGAGTTCCATCATAAGGGCTCAATACCGGAAGAAAACGCTTCAGTTTTGTCCCCATTCATTGTCAATGGGAGCAAAACTGAAGTGAACAGAATGGAATGCTCCAAAATGCATTCCGTTACGTTTAGTTGCGTTCTCATACCGGAGAGCAAACCGCAACATGTTGTATTTGGGAAATTGATCAAAACGGATCCATCATGACCCCCAATGCAAGTCAATGGGGATGGATCAGTTTTCTCTGCCACAATAGAAAACTGATCCGTTCCCCATTGACTTTCAATGGAGTTAATGACGGATCCATCTTGGAAATGTTAAAGATAATACAACCGGATCCGTTCATAATGGATGCAGATGGTTGTATTATCAGTAACGGAAGCGTTTGGTGAACCCTGCCAGATCCAGCAAAAACGCTAGTGTGAAAGTACCCTTATCTTATTACACACAATTAAGGATGGTGGGGATTCTCCCTGGTAGACAGGACAAGCGGACGCAGTATAGAGGCAAAGACCAGTTTGTAACTCAAAAACTTCTGTGTTTTATTCACACTTATGGCAACAAAACAGTACAACAATCCATTTGCAGTGTTGGTGTTCGTTCACACCTAGACAGTTCATACAGCAAAAACAGTCACCTTTTATCCTGGGTGTTAATCCACACCTGGTCAGAATAGCACAGGACAGAGCAGTCTTCCCGGTGTCAGGCCTCCAGCCTGGAACAATGCTCAGATCCCAGAGAGATTGCCAGAGCTCCAATGTTAGAGAGGGATCATCACTACCACCTGACACTGCTGGATGTTTTTTATAGGCCTCTCAAAACCCGGCCTGGAACGTGGGGAGTAGCCACCCACCCAGCACTTTGACTACTCCCAGTAAGAGCCGTCCCGGATAAGCTATTACAGCTATACTAAATAGAGAGGTGTCAAACAGCAACTGCTGCTGACACATGAAAACTGGCTCTTATACTTTCTGTCAATGACGATCCCTTGCGCCTTCCTACAGGATAAACCCCCAATCTTCACATAAAATCAGCTTCCAAATGAATATTGCTCATTGATTACCTTACTCTCCTTCCAAACAAATTGAGCTGTAGCAATGTTTTACTTTAGAAAATGCTGAACATTAATAGATAGATTTCCAAAATAACTTCATTTCTAAACTTTACATGTTAGGTTAGACAGTATCAAGACTAAGAGTTCACATGTAAATTAATACTTAAATTTTTTTTTTATATTACAACAGAATATTTTTACCATTCCAGTGTGTGTGTGTATGGATATAGATTATATATATATATATATATATCTCTATCTCCATAGAAAAAGGTCAGGCAGCACTCCTTTGGATATACAGCTGTAGCTGTAAGGTGCCCGCGGTAATCCCTCGATTCAGGACTTAAGCAGCAAAGAAAATCCGCAGCACTCCTTGAAGTGTAAAAAAATGTGTACACGTAAATAAAACTACACATTTTTCTATACTTCAAGGAGTGCTGCGGATTTTCTTTGCTATATGTATATATATATATATATATATATATATATATATATATATTAGTAACGGATCTCCTAGCACCCCGACCGGGTACCTCCATTGATAGATGCTCCTAGTGCTTCCCGAGGACTCCAAGCACTCCACTTGACACCGTAGGCACTGCAGACCCCACAAACCGCCGCAGCTTGGTTGGGGTCTCACCGTCCTCCACCCATGCTGGACCCAAGACCGGGCTTCAGCTTCCAGTGGGTGAACCTCTCCTACAGCCAAAGAGCAGGAACAGCTCTTATGCTAGTAGTTATGCCAGGGGAGTATAGCAAATCTCCAGCGTATAGCATTCCCCCAGTGTTGATCAGTTACCCAAACACCAGCCTCAACATGATGAAGGATAAAACAGGCACTCTTTATTGAGGGCTACCCGCCCGTATTTATGCAGGTCCCCATCTGGTGGACACACCCCTAGGGGACCAGAAGGAAGACTGTGACACAGGACAGATATGCCGCAATTCAGGATACACAGATACAATACATCCCCACAATGCATCATGGTTTCCTCCTCTCTGCCCTGGAGACACCCGAGGAGCAATTCAATTATCTCTCAGGACAAAGGGAAATCGCCAATACACATGTGGAGACAACAGGACAGAAATCGCCATTTAAACATACAATGTCACACCCTTACAGTAAACACAGACATTTAACACATCCCCAGATAGCTCAAGTCTGAGTGCCTATTAGGTGAATGGCACTTAGACTACACAAATACAATAAAATTAGCTATCTGGGTACCCTCACAAAACATAAAATACAATTCCAAAGACAGGTTTAAGCTGCGCGGCCGGTCTGTCTTCTCCTTTAAAGTTAGTATGGGCCATAATCCTGAGGCAAGAGGCTGGTAAACGGGCCCCTCCAAAACCCAGTGGCGAGGTTGATTTCGCCACATATATATACACACACACATACACACAACAAAAAGTTAGGGATATTTGTCTCTCTGGTGATATTTATCGAAAATGTATAAAGTTCATGCTACAGTGATATTATATCATGAAAGTAGGACATTTAGGTAGAAGCATTTCCTCATCTCAAACTATGTATTGAATCAAAAGCCAACACTGGTGGTGGGTATACCACAAAAGATGTCAATGTCTTAATAACTTGTCATGTGGCCTTGAGCATTAATTACAGCTTGACAACTACATCTCATGCTGTTCACAAGACGACTTATTGTCTGCTGAGGCATGGCATCCCATTTTCTTGAAGGGCGACCCACAGTTACGAACTTCTACCCAGCGACTCAGCTGATTCCATAGGTTTTCAATAGGATTCAGGCCTGGAGAAAGTTCAGGCCACTCCATTTGAGGTACCCCAATCTCCAGCAGCAGTTCCCTAATGACGCAACCTCAATGAGCTGGCGCATATTTCGTTCATGAAGAAGAAATTAGTCCTGTGTTGTTCATGCAGAGGCACGACTGGATTAATGATGTTATTAAAGTAGTTTTGGCCTGTCACTGTACCATTCACAAAGTGTAGGGCTGTTTTGTATTGACTAGACACACCTGCCCATATTGTAACACAACCACAACCATCAAAGGCAAACTGGCTGATGCATAGCGCTCTCCTTGACGTCTCCAACATTGTTGGCAGCCATCATTTCTGCTCAGCGTGAATCGACTTTCATCAGTGAACATCACTGGGGCCCACTGGTCCCTCGTCCAGCGTAGATGCACCCTGGCCCATGTAAGACAATGACGCCTGTGTTCAGGTACCCTTGCAGGTCTTCTAGTACGCAGACCACGCTGTTGTAAACGGTTTTGAATGGTCTGACTTGACACTTGGGTGCCTCTCACCTCCCTTAAATGTGCCTGGAGTTGTGTGGCATTCGTCGTCTGGTTCCACAAGGCATTATTCACAATGAAGTGGTCATCAGTGTGGGATGTGGCCAAAGTACGTCTTCTATGCCTTTCTGTGACTCTTCCTGTCTCTCTGTTGGAACCTGCTGATGACACTCTGTAAAACTCTAAGCTTAGTGGCCACTTCCGTGTGAGAACATCCTCCTTGAAGACTCACAATGATGAGGTACTGATCATCAATTGTTAGGTGTCGACTTGGTCTCATGATAACAAAATGTGAACAGCATGATGCGGAGCACTGTTTAAATACCAATTCTAATAGAACCAGGAAATTTATTGGGCGATTCATGGGTCAAACACCTGTTGTGAATTTTGCTGTTAAGCTCTCCTTGTTAGAGAACAGCAAGTTGTGCAAAAAGTACAGAAACACTGAACATTGGACACATGCATTCAAAAGTTTAGAGAAGGTCACATTAAGCTCACCTGTAAAGGCTAGAGTGCATTTTAGGTTCATCCTGAAATTTCACCCACAAGCCATATATCCCTAACCTTTTTGGGAGTAGTGTGTGTATATGTATGTATGTATATATAAATATATATATATATATATATATATATATATATACACATACATACATACATACATACACACACACACACACACACACACACACACACACATACAATTATATGTTCTTCCTTACCTTTAGTTTAGGAAAACTAAGATCCGAATTTTCTTGTGCTTCGTGGTAATTCGGGATGAGCGAATCGACTTCAGATGAAACATCCTAAGTCTATTCGCATAAAACTTTGAATACTGTATGGAGAGAGAGCTCCGTACAGTATTAGAATGTATTGGAACCGAAACAGAGTTCGGGAAAAGGTTTTTAACAGTAGAAATTCATTTTTGAAGTTATTACCCGAAGTCTCACGAGACTTTAAAAAGGAACAACTTCGGCTCATTTGAGCCAATACATTCTAATACTGTACGGAGTGCTCACTCAGTACCGTATTTAAACTAAGTTTTATGCGAATCGACTTTGGATGTTTCATCCGAAGTCGATTTGCTCATTCTTAGTGGTAATGAATCAGGTTTTCCTGATGGAAATGGAGGCTGCACATGTTACAAAGCGAAACTAAGTGTAGAGAAGACCAACCCAGCAACGCAAGATCACCCATAATGCAGTGCAGCCAGCCAGCCAACCCACAGATAGCCATCCCCATATAAAAGCCTTATCCCATGCGGTCTCTGCCATTGTCCTGTGAGCTGAGCAATTCTAACATTTTTGGCTCTATACACCACCACAATGGATTTGAAATGAAACAAACAAGATGTGCTTTAACTGCAGACTGTCAGCTTTAATTTGAGGGTATTTACATCCAAATCAGGTGAACGGTGCAGGAATTACAACAGTTTGCATATGTGCCTCCCACTTGTTAAGGAACCAAAAGTAATGGGACAATTGGCTTCTCAGCTGTTCCATGGCCAGGTGTGTGTTATTCCCTCATTATCCCAATTACAATGTGCAGATAAAAGGTCCAGAGTTCATTTCAAGTGTGCTATTTGCATTTGGAATCTGTTGCTGTCAACTCTCAAGATGAGATCCAAAGAGCTGTCACTATTAGTGAAGCAAGCCATCATTAGGCTGAGAAAAAAAAAAAAAAACAACATCAGAGAGAAAGCAAAAACATTAGCCATGGCCAAAACAACTGTTTGGAACATCCTTAAAAAGAAGGAACGCATCGGTGAGCTCAGCAACACCAAAAGACCTCGGAAAACAACTGTGGTGGATGACCGAAGAATTCTTTCCCTGGTGAAGAAAACACCCTTCACAACAGTAGGCCAGATCAAGAACACTCTCCAGGAGGTAGGTGTATGTGTGTCAAAGTCAACAATCAAGAAAAGACTTCACCAGAGTGAATACAGAGGGTTCACCAGAAGATGTTAACCATTGGTGAGCCTCAAAAACAGGAAGGCCAGATTAGAGTTGCCAAACGACATCTAAAAAAGCCTTCACAGTTCTGGAACAACATCCTATGGACAGATGAGACCAAGGTCAACTTGTACCAGAGTGATGGTAAGAGAAGAGTATGGAGAAGGAAAGGAACTGCTCATGATCCTAAACATACCACCTCATCAGTGAAGCATGGTGGTGGTAGTGTCATGGTGTGGGCATGTATGGCTGCCAATGGAACTGGCTCTCTTGTATTTATTGATGATGTGACTGCTGACAAAAGCAGCAGGATGAATTCTGAAGTGTTTCAGGCAATATTATCTGCTCATATTCAGCCAAATGCTTCAGAACTCATTGGACGGCGCTTCACAGTGCAGATGGACAATGACATAAAGCATACGGCAAAAGCAACCAAAGAGTTTTTTTTAAGGGAAAGAAGTGGAATGTTATTCAATGGCCAAGTCAATCACCTGAGCTGAATCCGATTGAGAATGCATTTCACTTGCTGAAGACAAAACTTAAAGGGAAAATGCCCCAAGAACAAGCAGGAACTGAAGACAGTTACAGTAGAGGCCTGGCAGAGCATCACCAGGGATGAAACCCAGCGTCTGGTGATGTCTATGCGTTCCAGACTTCAGGCTGTAATTGTCTGCAAGGGATCTGTAACCAAGTATTAAAAAGTGAAAGTTTGATTTATGATTATTATTCTGTCCCATTACTTTTGGTTCCTTAACAAGTGGGAGGCACATATGCAAACTGTTGTAATTCCTGCACCGTTCACCTGATTTGGATGTAAATACCCTCAAATTAAAGCTGACAGTCTGCAGTTAAAGCACATCTTGTTAGTTTCATTTCAAATCCATTGTGGTGGTGTATAGAGCCAAAAATGTTAGAATTGTGTCTATGTCCCAATATTTATGGACCCCAACTTCTGGATGGAGGGAGTCACGTACAGCGCTGCAGCCAATGACTGGCCTCAGTGGTGAGATGTCCCGAAGCAGCTTGTGACCCAGCAGTGGTGTCCCACTTGGGGACACATCACCTCTGAGGAGAGACAGTGGCTGCAGCAGCACACAAGACTCCAGCTAACTGGAAGTTCACAGACGGGGACTGGAAGACCATCAAAGACAGGCAGGGAGCTGGAACAGAGTGATGGAGATGGAGTATGTTTTTTTTTTTTGACAGGCACGGCTGGCTGGGGTGCAAATAAAAAAAAAAAAAAAATAGCTGGAAAAAACCTTTTTAAGTTATTTTATGTTGTTTTGTAATTAAAATAAGACATTCTATTCCATTCCCTGCCGTCCAGACTCCCAGCATAGCTATATGTTCCTTCTTCTCCCACTTTATAAAACTCAATATGAAAGAAAAAAAAAAAACTGACTTCACCATCTCTCCCTGATCTCACACAGCTATACCTGACCAATTAATCAGTTAAATGGCTCAACAATTTCTCCAGTATCACAAGTCTGCTGCTTACGATAACATTTGATTCTGCCCTGTTCATCAAACCGCACGTCCATGTCGTTACCACCTCCTGATGCTTCCAACTCAAAAACATTTCTAGTTTCCACTCTCTTCTCAACCCTGAATCAATAAAACTTTCAGCCCTAATCAGCTCCTAACTAGCGTACCTTACCATCTTCTTCTGTGGCCTCCCACCTAACCTTCCTGCTTCCCTCCAATCAGCTATACTGCCCAGTTAATTCATTCAGTTCAAGCTCTACCCCTAATGCCACCAGATGTAAGGCAGCTATCCTATAAGCCAACACCTCATCTGCAGACAGCTGTTTCGGGGTCATTGCCCCTCATCAGTGCAGGGCAGAGATTACTGGCCTTGGGGGGGTACTATCTCTCCTTGGGAGAGAGCGCCTTAGTCGGCGTGAGGAGACTTATAGGGCATACATGCTCATTTGCATCCTTTTCTTTGCAGAATTTCAGAAGAGCATGTGCGGCCTATAAGTCTTCTCACGCCGATTAAGGCGCTACCCCTCCAAATTCATTCAGTTCAAAATGCTAAAATGCAGTACAAAGCTGTCCATAACCTGTCCCCTCCTTACATCTCTGACCTAATCTTCCTTCTGTCACCTTCCCACATATAATCGCTAATTCTTTCAAGATCTCCTCCTTCTTTGCCCTCTTCGTCTGCTCCTCACAAAATCTCAGATTTCACAGGTGCTTCCCCATACTCTGGAACTCACTACCCCAACACATCAGAATCTCCCCCACCATACAAACTTTCAAAATCAACCTAAAAATACACTTCTTCAGGAAAGCGTACAATAGCCATGCTGCTACTACCTTACAATATGAGTGGCTTCTACATCACCTACTGTCTTATCTCCTCCCTTGTAGTCCTCACGTACAGCGTCCTCTCTCCCTTTATACCAGTCTGTCACTCTGTTCCTATTTTTATTGTAGTTATTTTTTTTATTATTACTATGTGTGTAGACTCTTTTTCATATGTACAGCGCCCTGGAATTAATTTAACTTTAAAATAAATAATCAGAATGCTGGCCATAGACTTCTATTATGACGGAATGCAATGCCTCTTATAGGCTTCCATGGTGCATGCCATTGTAGAATTCCATTATGGTTTGTAAAATCCATGACAGAATCCATGACGGAATTCTTAGACAATCCGAACGCCGAACTTGCAAATAGCAAGTTCGCTCAACACTACTGATGGCCTATCCTGAGGATAGGTCATCAGTATTAAAATCCCAGAAAACCCCTTTAACTTTACACTTCATTCAAGAAGAATGCATAATGTTATTAAAGGGTTTCTGTCACCAGAATTAACCCTATTAAAGTGTCTGACATGAGCGATAGGAGATATATTCTTATGCTTATCGATGATCCCCTTACTGCACAATTTTAACTTTGATGATATGCAAATTAGCCTCTAGGAGCAGGGGGCGGGGGGGAAGCGTTCCCCTGCTCCATTCTCCCACCCCGTGTCACGCCCTGCCGTCCTTGATTGACAGGGCCAGGCAGCGTTCATCACCTCCTGCTGGCCCTGTGAGCTGGGTAAACGGCACTGTGCAGGTGTGAGATTTATCCAGCACATAGGGTCGGCAGGAAAAGACGAACGCTGGCCCTGTCAATCAAGGACGGAAGGGCGTGACTTGAGGTGGGAGAACGGAGCTTCTAGGAGGAGGAGCAACGCCCCCCCCCCCTGCTCCTAGAGGCTAATTTGCATATCAAAGTTAAAATTGTGCAGTAAGGGGCGCACCATAAGCATAAGAATAGGAGAGTTAGGGTCTGTGGACATTAGCACATCGCTAATGTCAGACACTTTAATAGGGTTAATTCTGGTGACAGAAACCGTTTAATATAGAATTTAGAACATACTCTTTTTACATGGCACTATTGTCTTTCAGGCTATGTAGTGTGTGTTACAAATCTGCTCAATTTTTATGTAGGTTGTAATTAATTCTAACCACCATATTTTCTTTCCTCTTATAGCAGGAAGCTGTATGGTGACCAGTGAACAGCAGATTTAGATAGTGTTCTTGACCAAAACACAAACATTAAAAATGGATAAAAAAATAAATAAAAATCCTCCATGGAATAGTTTACATCAGTATCAAAGACGGATGATTTCTGTCAAATAGTTTTTCATTCTGCAGCTTTCAAGCTGAGTCTCTCTGAACAATGTTGTGATGACTACAAAACCACCAAGAAACTACTTAGAACTCATAAAGAAGCTGCCAGGCAGTACTAGAAGGATCGCTTCTACCTTATGAAGGCTTGTGGATTCTCCATGTGAATTCACAGGGACAATATCAATGACTCCAGTGTTATTTTATCCAATTCACAATTTCAAGCCAAAACATGTGATTTAAAAACAAGATTTTCAGAGGATTAATAGATGTCAGTGTCTCTACTGTTTACTGTGCAGGAGTACGCCAAGATAACCCATAAAGTGACACAACTATCTTAGAGCTGTAATTTGGCTGTACAAACACGGCCAAATCACTTAAAAGTCACATGCAACTTGTACTGTGGTTTATTGTGACAATACGACCAATACCAGGTTTAAGTTTGTAGATTGTGGAAAACAAAAAGTTGAGTTACAGAGGAGAGAATATTAGAGAGCAGACAACAGAGTGATGTCATGGGATGAGGTATATACAGTAATTGGGTGTCAGTGTAGAGATGGTACTGAAAGCCAAATATACTAATAGTTTGTCCGATACAGGATGTAGAGAGGAAAGATGGGAGGACCTAAGACTGAACCATGAGGAGCCCCAAAATCAAGGGGAAAACGAGAAGTTAGGGCTCATGCACACAAACGTGTGCCTGCTGGGCCCGTGCTGTGGACTGAAAATTGCGGTCTGCCATGCACAGACACTGACCATATGGCTGCCGTATGTGGAGACAGGACCCATTCACTTGGACGGGGGTCGTGATCTGCACCTGATGGTCTGCACCGCAAAAGAAGTAGTGCATGCACTACTTTTTTTGCGCTGTGGATACATGGACAGAAACCCCACACTCCATAGTGCTTCTGTGGGGTTCCGTGCCTCCGTTCTGCACAGCACCCTCTGGACTGCGGACCCATTCAAGTGAATTCAAGCGGTCCGCAATATGGGGACGGCCGGGCAACGGCCTTGTGCATAAGCCCTAAAGCTGTCAAATAATACACTGAACGATCAGTCAAAGAGACAGAAAGAAAACCAAGCGACATAGAAATTCAGATGAACCAATGAAGAGTAGATGTCATCCAGTATTGAAGCTCGGACCCATTCACTTGAATAGCACACAGACAAGAACGGGCGTTGTTTCCAGGAGAAGACGACCATGTGTTATTTTTCCATCTCATACATCCCCTTAAACACCACCCATTAGTAACTGGAGGGTATAGAAATGTACTAAGTAAATAAACTGTTCATACCGACAAGTCCATGAAAACAATCACTTTGGTGAAGATTTTGCAGTATTTTTGCTCAATACATAAACTCACTCACTGGACGTCATGTTCAATAACATTTATTCATGAAATGAAAGCAGGAATGATCACAATCGTATAAAAACCTGGTGGTAACAGATTCCATTTTTATTTCACCAAATATGTGAGAATGTCAAACGTTCAGTCATGCCCACTTTAGTACCATGGACATATCTCAAGTGGCAGACTGCGGAAATGTCTTACCCAGACCCAAGGTGCTTAGTGGACTGGTATTACAAAGAAAACAAAGGTTTTCCAATAACTGCTAGTAAATGTAACAAATGGCAGAGAAAAATGACATAAAAATGTATGATCTTTGGTTAGCAAGCTCCGCTATCACAAGGGCTTGCATACATGATAGATACTAGCATTCTGAAGCAGGAGACAAGATTGTCCAGGGTGTATTCTTCCCACTACTGCCAGATGGAAGGGCTATTATTATAAATGAAAGGCAGCAGTAGTTGATGCCAGGCACTTTTGTTTTGTGCCAGATTCTGAAGTCCAGATGTAAGCTGGTTACCCCTGGGACAGGACAGGCTTCAGCTCCCGCAGCAGAACTGAGCCAATCACCGTCTTCTCTGTGTTTATGATGAGCCGAGCTGTAGAGCCTTCCTTCAGCTCCACTGTGACCAGCATCAATGACCCACTGTGCACAGTCTTTGCTGCAAATCTGCAAAAAGAAGCAAGGGGGGGAGCATAGTGAATACACGGATCATGGCTTCTGTAGATAGTATACAAGTCTGTGTTTGTACATATACACTAATATATTAAATATATTACATGATGAGCAGAATTTATCACAAGAACCAAGCCTGTCACGTGCAAGCCTGGCTCAATTTCCCGAAAAAAAAGAAAAGAAATAAGAACAAAGGTAACAATATTGATTATAATAATGTAATAAAACAAAGCATCAGTCAATAAAATGTGTACCGTAAGTTAAAAAGGAAATTTGTCTTGTTAGAGTTTGCGACAGCAGAAAAATTCCAAAACACATAAATCCCCCAAATTACATGTAATTAGAAGCAAAACGGTCCTTTTGTGCTCGCCAATTGACTGAAAAACCATCCTAGCTACAAAGGACTTCTGTCAGTCCTGCTAATTCATTCCACAAGGTTAGCAAGCGATGGGCAAGAACACAGAAGCCGCAGCCTAGATGGCATATCCCATGCAAAGTAACAGCCCCTCGTTCCCCTGCTAACTGAAGGACAATGATGTGGCTGCACATGGTCCTTTGAAAACACTAACAAGTAGAGGAGCAGGTCTGTGACCCCCTCTGACCCCCACTCTAGACGTCTTTCCCCTCTTCCCATTCTGAATGACACGTGTCTCAATCGGAGCCATCTGCCTCAATTTGTGAAACAACTCTAGCCACAATAACCTGCAGTTAGCCCTAACAACAGCTGACAATGCAAAAATAATAAAACTGCTCTACTGACAGCACGACTCTGGCTACACAATAGCAAACCAACTGGTCAGTGTCTCCTGCCTGACAATTAGCATGGGCCCTTCACAGCATACACTGCGGTCTGCGGGGATCTGTTTAATTACCATCAACATAAAGGAGAGAGTTTATCAAAGATACTGTGAAAAAGAAAAAAAAAACTTCACAGGAGACTTAATTAAAATATTAGTCACTTAAGCAGGAAACAGATTCCCCTCAAATGAAAAGTAATTTCTTTTTTATTATTATTTTTTTTTATCACATCAAAACCTCTTAACGCATTACACTAGTCAGAGAAGCATAACATGTCATTTCAATCTTTTTAACCAGTTTATGTGCAATCTGAGGTTAAGTCGGTTTTCATTTTTATTGGATAACTTGCATTTTCTAAAAACAATGGCTAAAATTTAGATTGTGCAAAATTGATAGCATTCTACCACACACATTCTTTGTATTATATATATATTTTTTCATGTTCATGATCCCTTTCAGTTTTGCATATTTTTATTCCTAGTTGTTGCTGTCATTTTCAGATTTTTTTCTTAAATTTAGGGAAAAATCAAATATGTTACTTTTAAAACATAGGCACTGTGCTAAAGAATTGCAGGTGATATATATATAAGATTCTGTGCGTTTGTGTACAAGTCGCAGCACTATTCATCACACGGTTTGGCTCTTGGTATGCACTGCGCCTGTAAGACATCTGCTAAGAATGCTGACAAGACAGGAAAGAAGAAAGTTCTAGCTATTGTTGTGCGGAGAATTTTGTGGGGTTTTGGATGGACTCCCAAGCATAAATTAAACATGTGTTGTTAGAGGGTCTAAATCATTCGCGTATGTGTTGCCTCTCTGGAGAGAAGGAATATATTCTCTCTCTGTTGTGACAGCATTAATCACAATTAGTTCTCTGGTTGAAGATCACAAACCCACAATATCAACGGAATGTTATTATCTCGGCAGATTAAATGCTTCCCAGGGTTGTTGTTTTTTTTATCTGGAAGGAACATTTCACTCTTGTACTTCTTCATTTAAACTTGGCAACAAGAAAAACCCTTAATGGTTAAGATTGTGATTTTTGTTTTAGCTAGTCTATATAATCATATATAAAGTCAGCACTGAGGATTTAACCCTTAGGTAAAACACGTCAAAACAAAATAAAAAATATAAAATATATATTTATTTGTGCATACACTGCAATGTGTATATATATTTGCAAAATCATTATCACACTACATCTTGTCTGCTTGTTGGTACACTGCTAGTTACGGTTTATATATTAATATATTTTTATATAGACAGTATGTATTTTGTTTCTATCCTGCTTCTAATTTTCCTTTTTTTGTGCAGCCTCCCAGAAGCTGTGACAATGAGCTACATTGCTAAAACTTTGTCTCTGTACATGAAACCTCCAATTACTGATTGCTGAAGCAGACAGAATCCTATTAGCAGGAAAGACGATGAGGCGAAGCGTTGCCCTGCCCTGGCAGTATAAAAATAATTAGCCAAAAGTTATTATACATACTAGAAAACATACACCGCAACTAGCACCATTGTCATAAAACAAAAAATAAAAAACGGGGGAAAAACTTGCCTACACGGTAAATCAGTAGTTTAAAAAATATATATATATATAATTTTGAAAAAATTAGGGTGGATTCACAGTTTTTCCATAGACATTTTTACTCAAAATGTACAAAAAAAATTGTAGAAATTTATATTTTAATTTGGTAATATAAAACAGATAAAAATATAGAAGTTCTAAAATGTATACAAAATAGGAACGAATGCTTTGAATTTAAAACAGAAATAACACAACTTCTATTGTGCAAATATTATTTTAGTCTTTCGCAAAGTGAAACATTTTACATTTACTTTTCAAAACCACTTTGGCATATATATTCACAGCCTGACAGCCAGGACTGCAGATATATTTTAATACATTTTAATAAAATAAACTTAAAAGAATATAATGATGGATCTAACACTGTGTTTGCAGCAGTTCATACTGCAAAGAGTAAAAATCCATCCTGCACTAGAAGGCTTATGTCTAGGAAATCTGTGTGTTAACGCTTTGTAAAGTGTCAGGTGCTGATGTTATAGCGGTGCTGACCCCTACTGTGAGGAAAGAGAACTCCGCACTTACTGATTCCACAGCTTTAATACAAGTAATGATCAGCTGCAGGGCTGCTGACATTGTAATGTACGATATATATGGCTCATTGATACCAGTTCATTTGATTTATTTACTAAAATATGAAGAGTGTTGTGTACATAGAGAAGACGGTAAATAGTGTTTGAAAAAGGTGAACAGTTGACAAACTTTAAAAGGGTTGTCTCTGCATAGACATATGGGATGATTGACCCCCAGCCAATGATTAAAATGTAGAGGCGTAAATGTGTGATTTATGGGGCAGTAGGACTTCAGTAACCCTCTTTTATTATGGGAATTAAGTGGCAGCAGCGCTAATAAGTGCCATGAGTGTAAACATGCACCAGAATGAAGTGGCCACGGCCCTAGGAAAGTGCTAGGTGGGTGCATGGTTGAACAATGACTAAAGCTGGCTGACTTTTAACCCCCTAATAAAAGCTGTGTAGCGTCGGCAGGAGATAAAGTGGCATGGTCCAATACTGGCATTGCTGACATTTTGTTCTAAAGATCAGAGGAAGTCATAAACCCATCGTTCTACTGGCCAGGTAAGAGCATGTGTCAGGCGAATTCAACATTCCCAGGGGTGGACTGGGAACTTAAAGTGGGCCAGGCAAAACCAAAAAGTGGCCCTGTATTGTAGAAGAGTTTAAAGTGACAGAAGGTAGGGGAGCACGTGTAGACAGGGAAAAAATAAGCAGGCACGGCCAGCAATCCAAAATTCCACCCCACCAAAACCAAAACAACAGTGCAGCATAAAATACTGGCCTATCACCATACTGAGTACGGTGTGTAGAAAGGCACAAGGGACCATCATAGATGGAAGATGTGTGTCACCGAGGTTCCTGGCCTCGGTGAAGTAGGAGCCAGTAGTGTATATGTCCGCAGCAGTTGCTGATAGACATTTTGATAGTTAGCATAGCTGTGAAAAGCTAATCCGGGCCGGCTCTTACTGGGAGCAGCCAAAGTGCACGGTGGGTTGGCTGTTCCCCATGGTCCAGGCCGGGTTTTGACAGGCTTACAAAAAGTCAACGAGCAGGGTCAGTGGTGTGATTACCTGGTTGATGGTGGAGCTCTGTGTAGCTGTATGTTTTTGGAGCAGAGTGAAAACCAGAGGGTCTCTGCTGAGAGACAAAGGACAAAGCAAGGTTCCCATCCACTCCGTGGGGAGTACGGTACTGTGCCCTAAAACTTTCTATGTGATTTTTCAGATTCAAGACTGAACTGTTTTCTTTCAGTGTCGGCTGAAGTAAGCTGATCACTACCGCCTGTTGAATTGTGGTGTGCCAACAATAAAAGACATTTATTACTTTGATTTCCACCACTAAAAGGCTACTGTGTATTTATCTGAAGGCTACCATTTGGGAAATCCCTACAGGTGGTACAGTTGAATTCAGGACAGTACATGCGGTTGCTGATCAGGTACATAATTACCTGATGCTCCTAGCATTAATTAATGCTGACAGCATCAGATAGTTATGTACTTGGCCTGCGTGAGGAGGGCTCGGGTGCCCCTCTGGGCATCAGCCTGCCAAGAAATTTCCCTGTAGGGTGTAGGGCTAGTCCATCCCTAAACATGCCACTCTGCCTTACTCATAGTATTTATACAGGCTACTGAAATGAATCTCTGTCCAGAGTGAAGGAAAACCTCAGTACTGGAAAGGGAAGAAACTGTATAAAAGGTGAACAGAATTTTTGGTAAAGAAAATAAGTTATTAACTGGATTTTTTAAATATAGGTTACATTATTCATCCTATACTAGACTCCATGTCGGCCATTTTGTTGGCTGAATCTATTTTTCATGAGATTGCATTTTATCAAGCCGCAAGGAATCAATGACACTTATGAAGCATTTCATGACCAGATATTCTTGAGGCACTACTTGCCAACTGAGACTACATTTTCCTAATACCTGCCTCTACACGGCATGCATATTATGGGCATTCTTCACTGACATTAACCCCCTGTTGCGGAATTAGTGATGTGAACATTACCACTGAAGCTATAGGAATTGCTGATGTGCTTTTTTAAGCTGCAAAGCCTGTAGAAGCATCACTGTAATGTAATGTGCTTTACCATGTGATTCTGAACCCCCCCCCCCCCCCCCCATCTTACAGATGATACATTTATGAGGTTTGCTTTAACACTAAGTGAATAAAACAACTTACCTGGCGATCAAAACAAAGTCTGAAATAACTTATCTGTATTGGTCAATCTAATTGTCTACACACTGAACATACAGCCAGACAGAAGTTTTATACCCATTTTTTTTTTATAGCGTTTATTTAACACTTTTGCATTAAGTACAACAATCCCAAAGGGAAAGGGAACAATCTACATAGCACAATCACCAACATAAGCAATTCCGGTAAGATCCATTGTTCATACATTTCTTGACAGCAGGAGACATAAGAGTAACTTTAATGAATGAATATCACTGTTGTCGTAAGATTGACACCAGAACCCACTCATTCCACACTCACACATGCTTGGGTAGAACAGTCTCCACCTCCAACAATCACTCAAGCTGTGCCCTCAGCCTGCACCTACAAGCCCCAAATTTTGTCGAATCGATCGGGTACCCCCCTTGCTTCATATGTCAACTTGTACATCTGAAGGTCCTTATTTATAAGGTGCAACCACTGGTCCACGGTAGGACATTTAGGCGGTTTCCAGTTCAAAAGTATGTTCTTCCTCTGATAGAACATTAATAGTCGCAACAGTGCTCTACTATACTTATACCCATTTTTAAGCATAAAATAATAATAAAAGTATCACCCCCCCCCCCAAAAAACAACAACTCATCAGTAACCATCAAGGAGAATGTTTCCTTTTGACTTCATGGTATTAACACAAACTTTTTAAAGCCTATTAGAGCCTTTAGTCTAAGGCAGGGATGGCCAACCTGCGGCTCTCCAGATGTTGTAAAACTACAATTCCCACAATGCCCTGCTGTAGGCTGATAGCTGTAGGCTGTCTGGGCATGCTGGGAGTTGTAGTTTTGCAACAGCTGGAGACAGATTCCAGATGTGATATTCCTGTCAAAGTGCAGAGGGCACAGCACTTGCAGAGAGAGCAGAACCTCTAGGTGTAACGGCAACGCCCCCATTGCTCCTAGAGGTCCATCTCCATATATTAAAACTCAATTTTTCTCAGAAATGTGGGAACATATGAACATGGGACCAACACAGATGCCTTCAGCTGCCAAGCGCACATGTAACAGGTCAGCCAGTTTCACATGTAAAAATCAACTGACAGATGCCCTTTAAGTTTTAATTAAAAGGAACCTAATTTATTTATATATGGATGAGATTAGCATTCAAGTTATATACACACTATTGGGTGGCCCATAGAGTTGGGCCTTAGAGGGGGAAAATTTCCTAAGGGTATACTTACCTGGCAGGGGAGATACCATGATCACTAAGGTGGTTCTCCCAGGGTGAGGCTCATCCATTGCACTCCGGGTGTGCTGGCCCCTGCGATTTCCCCAAATGCGGGAAACTCGACTGCATAATTTGTGATAGTGGGGGACTGCGTTCGCGCTTTCCCCTGATTTTTATTTTTTATTTAAAAAAAAAATAAAAATTTCCTAAGGGTACTTTCACACTCACGGCAGAGGATTCCGGCAGGTCAGTCAAAACGCATGCAAACTGATTGTATTTGTCAGACGGATCAGGATCCTGATCCGTATGACAAATGCATTGAAATGCCGGATCCGTCTCTCCGGTGTCATCTGGAAAAACGGATCTTGCATTTATTTATTTCACATTTTTTGCGGTCTGAGCATGCACAGACTGCAATGCCGGATTTGTTTTGCTGGAACACTCGGGTCCGGATCTGGCATTAATGCATGTCAATGGGAGAAAATGCCGGATCTGGCATTCTGGCAAGTGTTCCGGAATTTCAGATGGAGATCAAACCGCAGCATGCTGCAGTATTATCTCTGTCCTGAAAAGTCAAAAAGACTGAACTGAAGACATCCTGATGCATCCTGAACGGATTACTCTCCATTCAGAATGCATGGGGATAAAACTGATCAGTTCTTTTCCAGTATTGAGCCCCTAGGACGGAACTCAATGCCAGGAAAGAATAACGCTAGTGTGAAAGCACCCCAAGACCGCCGTTTCAGTATAAAACCGGTCTCAGTAAAAAGTATTCTGGTGTGAGGTGCAACAAATTCATAATTTATTAAGAAGTGCAACTTGGGGGGGTGTTCCCCAGAAACTGCAATCTATGCCAGCTACAAGGTGAGTAGATTTCTGGCGTAATTTAGGGTACTTTCACATAAGCGTTTTTCTTTTCTAGCGCCGAGTTCCTTCCTAGGGGGTCAAATCCGGAAAAGAACTGATCAGGTTTATCCTAATGCATTCTGAATGGAGAGTAATCTGTTCAGGATGCATCAGGATGTCTTCAGTTCAGTCTTTTTGACTGATCAGGCTTTTCCGAAAACCGTAGCATGTTGTATTTTTACCTCCGGCCAAAAAGCCAGAACACTTTGACTGAACGCCGGATCTGGCCTTTTTCCCATTGACTTGCATTAATCCGGCGCTGTGTGTTCCGTCAAACCGGATCCGGCTTTTGCATGTGAAACCAAAAAAATGTGAAAAAAAAGTTTAAGTCCATAAATGGCGGATGCGTTTTTTCAAATGCTTTTTTTCATTGTGATCAAAATCCTGATCAGGATTCAAATGTAATCAGTTTTCACATGTTTTTCCGCATCCGGCGGGCAGTTACGGTGTCGGAATTGAACACCGGATTTAAACAATGCTACTGTGAAAGTAGCCTTACACCAGTTTTATGGCATAAGTAATGTTATATTTGTTGGGCCACATGTCCAGCTAACACACAGCTTTTTTTTAGAAAAGTGTCCAGCTTCGTGTAAATCTACAGACACAGATCTTTGTACAAGGGGTGCTTACGCGAAAAAAAAAAAAAAAAAAAATCCAAATTTTGGGGTACATGTACACGTTCAGGATTCATGTGCGGAGAATCCGCGCGCAAATCCGCAGGCAAATCCGTGCGGTCAATCCGCATTAATTGGTGCGGATTTTCATGCAGATTTGGAGCGGATTAAGAAAATCCGATCAGGAAAAATAAAATAAATTGACATGCTGAGGAGATTTTAAAATCCGCACCACAGTTCAAAATCCGCACACGGAAAAAAAATCAGCATTGTGTACATTGAGATTTTCAAATTTTCATAGAATACAATGTACATGAACTACAGTGCGGAATTTCCGCACGCAATCCGGATTGTGTGCATTTAGCCTTGTATGGTAGAAAAATACAGCAGAAGCTTTGAAAAATTCTCCTCTTTAGGATGTAGATTAGCGCTACCCAAAGTATTCCCACACCTCTGTTAAGATTCTCCATACTGGTAAAGCTATTACTCCTTGGTGAAATTCGAATATAGTACCCACAAAGTTACAATTCATGGAGTTTGCATAGTTGACACCATACAGCGTAATAGTGTACTCTGTTATCTATTCGGTGTTCAATTAATCTCATCAATCAGTATCCAGTTAATCAAAAAATGTGTTGCCCAACTGAAAATGCCCTTCGGTGCTCAAGTAAAAATCTGTTCAGTATGCAATTTATCCCACAGTTAAGGGCCCAATTAATCCCACCATTCAAAGGTCAATTAATCTTGCCATTGAAAGGTCAATTAACATCACCGTTCAGTGGTCAATACTCCCATACAGTTCCCCTATAAATCCTGAAAACATATACACCAGGACACTCCTCCATCCACATAGGTGGACATACAAGGAGGTAGATTCTGGTTCTTGAACCTGTGCGCCAAGATTTTGTCGCAAACCAAGCAAACTAATAGGTGGACACAGGTGTCTAAATAGGCAAACTTATCATCCAGGATAAGACACCTTTAGATTATCTGGTTATGTCATCAGTATCTGATCAGTGGAAGACCCATGTGAGATGTCACATTATTATTTTATTATTTGTAGGATAGCATCTGATATTTCAGAAGCTTTATTATATATATATATATATATATATATATATATATATATATACACACAAACAGTCATGTGAAAAAATTAGGACACCCTTTGAAAGCATGTGGTTTTTTGTAACATTTTTAATAAAAGGTTATTTCATCTCAGTTTCAACAATACAGAGAGATTAAAGTAATCCAACTAAACAAAGAAAACTGAAGAAAAGTCTTTTCAAGATCTTCTGTAAATGTCATTCTACAAAAATGCCTATTCTAACTGAGGAAAAAGATAGGACACCCTCACATGTATTCCCTCTTAAATTGGCTCACATCTCACACAGGTATATCACACCAGGTGCACATAATTAGTAGATCGTTACTCTGCATGTTGAATGAGGCTTGCCCTATTTAAACCTCAGACATTTAGTTTGGTGTGCTCCTGACTGTTGAAGTGAGAGTGAGCACCATGGTGAGAGCAAAAGAGCTGTCAGAGGACTTCAGAAAAAAGATTGTAGCAGCCTATGAGTCTGGGAAGGGATTTAAAAAGATCTCAAAAGATTTTGAAATCAGCCATTCCACTGTCCGGAAGATAGTCTACAAGTGGAGGGCTTTCAAAACAACTGCCAACATGCCCAGGACTGGTCGCCCCAGCAAGTTCACCCCAAGAGCAGACCGCAAGATGCTAAAAGAGGTCTCCAAAAACCCTAAAGTGTCATCTCGAGAACTACAGCAGGCTCTGGCTACTGTTGATGTAGAAGTACATGCCTCTACAATCAGAAAGAGACTGTACAAGTTTAACTTGCATGGGAGGTGTGCAAGGAGGAAACCTTTGCTTTCCAAGAGAAACATCGAGGCCAGACTGACATTTGCCAGAGATAAAGTTGACAAAGACCAGGACTTCTGGAATAATGTTCTTTGGACAGATGAGTCCAAAATTGAATTATTTGGACACAACAGCAGAGGACATGTTTGGCGTAAACCAAACACAGCATTCCAAGAAAAGAACCTCATACCAACTGTGAAGCATGGAGGTGGAAGTGTCATGGTTTGGGGCTGCTTTGCTGCAGCAGGACCTGGTCAGCTCACCATCATAGAATCCACGATGAATTCTACTGTGTATCAGAAGGTGCTTGAAGAACATGTGAGACCATCAGTTAGAAAATTAAAGCTGAAGCGGAACGACACCCTTGCCCCTAATAGCGAGTGTTACCTCCTTTGGCTGAAATAACTGCAGTGAGACGGTTCTTGTAGCCATCTACCAGTCTTCGACATCGGTCTGAGGAAATTTTACCCCACTCCTCAATGCAGAACTTTTTCAGCTGTGAGATGTTTGAGGGGTTTCTTGCACGTACAGCCCTTTTCAAGTCACCCCACAGCATCTCAATGGGATTCAAATCTGGACTTTGACTTGGCCATTCCAGGACTCTCCATTTCTTCTTTTTCAGCCAATCTTTGGTTGATTTACTAGTATGTTTTGGGTCATTGTCATGTTGCATGGTCCAGTTCCGCTTCAGCTTTAATTTTCTAACTGATGGTCTCACATGTTCTTCAAGCACCTTCTGATACACAGTAGAATTCATCGTGGATTCTATGATGGTGAGCTGACCAGGTCCTGCTGCAGCAAAGCAGCCCCAAACCATGACACTTCCACCTCCATGCTTCACAGTTGGTATGAGGTTCTTTTCTTGGAATGCTGTGTTTGGTTTACGCCAAACATGTCCTCTGCTGTTGTGTCCAAATAATTCAATTTTGGACTCATCTGTCCAAAGAACATTATTCCAGAAGTCCTGGTCTTTGTCAACTTTATCTCTGGCAAATGTCAGTCTGGCCTCGATGTTTCTCTTGGAAAGCAAAGGTTTCCTCCTTGCACACCTCCCATGCAAGTTAAACTTGTACAGTCTCTTTCTGATTGTAGAGGCATGTACTTCTACATCAACAGTAGCCAGAGCCTGCTGTAGTTCTCGAGATGACACTTTAGGGTTTTTGGAGACCTCTTTTAGCATCTTGCGGTCTGCTCTTGGGGTGAACTTGCTGGGGCGACCAGTCCTGGGCATGTTGGCAGTTGTTTTGAAAGCCCTCCACTTGTAGACTATCTTCCGGACAGTGGAATGGCTGATTTCAAAATCTTTTGAGATCTTTTTAAATCCCTTCCCAGACTCATAGGCTGCTACAATCTTTTTTCTGAAGTCCTCTGACAGCTCTTTTGCTCTCACCATGGTGCTCACTCTCACTTCAACAGTCAGGAGCACACCAAACTAAATGTCTGAGGTTTAAATAGGGCAAGCCTCATTCAACATGCAGAGTAACGATCTACTAATTATGTGCACCTGGTGTGATATACCTGTGTGAGATGTGAGCCAATTTAAGAGGGAATACATGTGAGGGTGTCCTATCTTTTTCCTCAGTTAGAATAGGCATTTTTGTAGAATGACATTTACAGAAGATCTTGAAAAGACTTTTCTTCAGTTTTCTTTGTTTAGTTGGATTACTTTAATCTCTCTGTATTGTTGAAACGGAGATGAAATAACCTTTTATTAAAAATGTTACAAAAAACCACATGCTTTCAAAGGGTGTCCTAATTTTTTCACATGACTGTATACACATACATACATATACACACACACTTTAGGTGATTATACTTGTTATATTTTTGCAGCTATTCTTGTAGCCTGGAATTGATTTTTAAACTAATCAATACCAGTAGGAGTCACAATTAATAAGCTATATTATAACCTATAAAGAAAGTGCCATGATATAATTAGGAAATATTAATTGGTGCACCAAAAACATATTGGATTTCAAATACCAGTAATCTGTTTTCCGTGGGCCCATGATTATATACAGTACAGACCAAAAAGTTTGGACACACCTTCTCATTTAAAGAGTTTTCTTTATTTTTATGACTATGAAGGCATCAAAACTATGAATTAACAAAAAAGTGTGAAACAACTGAAAATATGTCATCTTCTAGGTTCTTTAAAGTAGCCACATTTTGCTTTGATTACTGCTTTGCACACTCTTGGCATTCTCTTGATGAGCTTCAAGAGGTAGTCACCTGAAATGGTCTTCCAACAGTCTTGAAGGAGTTCCCAGAGATGCTTAGCACTTGTTGGCCCTTTTGCCTTCACTCTGCGGTCCAGCTCACCCCAAACCATCTCGATTGGGTTCAGGTCCGGTGACTGTGGAGGCCAGGTCATCTGGCACAGCACCCCATCACTCTCCTTCATGGTCAAATAGCCCTTACTTTAAAAGTTTTCCCAATTTTTCGGACTGACTGACTGACCTTAATTTCTTAAAGTAATGATGGCCACTCGTTTTTCTTTACTTCGCTTCTTTTTTCTTGCCATAATAAAAATTCTAACAGTCTATTCAGTAGGACTATCAGCTGTGTATCCACCTGACTTCTCCTCAACGTAACTGATGGTCCCAACCCCATTTATAAGGCAAGAAATCCAACTTATTAAACCTGACAGGGCACACCTTTGAAGTGAAAACCATTTCAGGTGACTACCTCTTGAAGCTCATCAATAGAATGCCAAGAGTGTGCAAAGCAGTAATCAAAGCAAAAGGTGGCTACTTTGAAGAACCTAGAATATGACATTTTCAGTTGTTTCACACTTTTTTGTTATGTATATAATTCCACATGTGTTAATTCATAGTTTTGATGCCTTCAGTGTGAATCTACAATTTTCATAGTCATGAAAATAAAGAAAACTCTTTGAATGAGAAGGTGTGTCCAAACTTTTGGTCTGTACTATATATATATATATATATATATATATATTTATATTACATTCTATAGAAAGAGTAAGGCTAAACACTAGGTGATGTCATGCAACATTTATGCCCATAACAGGACCATTATTAGAAATATTAGAATAGTAAATAACTAGGGAGGGAATACAGCTTGCAACACCTTTCTTCCAAAGGATAAACGGTCATTGGAACCCAAATCTAACCTATGGAGCCCGCAAAAGGTATTGGGGGAGCTCCATGAAACCTTATCTCCCCTATTTCTGCCCCCAAACTGAACAAAAAGATGAGAAATCTTTCTCCACTGACTAGTCACCTCCAAGTTTCTAGAAAGACATCTTAATGTCAAGACGGCACAGGTTCTGGGTAAAAAGAGAACGTCGTCCTTCTACCGGGAACCTGGCATCATTACTAACTTTAGCCTTGGCTTCATATTGTGAATTAAAAAGGAAATCCTTGGTCTCTTTGTTTCTAATTTCCCTCCAGTTACTCTCCTTCTTAAAGCCTTTGTTGAAATCTGTTCTGTTTTTACAAAAAAAATGATGTGCCTTAGGTAAATTTAGAGACCGGGAAACCCTTCTTAGGGTCCATTCACACGTCCGTTTTTTCTTTCCTGATCTGTTCCGTTTTTTCAGGAACAGATCAGGACCAGATCTGGACCCATTCATTTTCAATGGGTCCTGGAAAAAATCGGACAGCACAATGTGTGCTGTCCGTTTCCGTTGTTCCGTTCCGCATGTCCGTTTAAATATAAAACATGTCCTATTCTTGTCCTGAAAAATCGGATCCTGGTACAATACAAAGTCAATGGATCCGCAAAAAACGGATGACATTCGGATGTCATTCCGTATGTCATCCGTTTTTTGCGGATTCCGTTCCTGGAAACACATAACAAATTATTATTTTTTTTTTTTCAATTTTTTTTCAAAGAAATCCAAACAACTTTATTTGATTATTGAAATGTATACATGTTTCCGTTTTTTGCGGATCCGCAAAAAACGGATGACATACGGAAACATTTTCAGGAACAACGGATCCGCAAAAAACGGACCATTTTTCAGGATGAAAAAAAACAGGACGTGTGAATGGACCCTTACTGCTTTTTCTAAAATGTCTTCTAAAACTGAACAAAAAAAAAAAAAAAACCTCCCTGACAGGGGATAGACTAAAGCTTATTCTTAGACCCTGTGTCAGCTGAACACCCCCCTTTAGTCATAAGGTTCTCCTAGGGCCTTACAACCTGGAATTAAGATGGGTTGTTTGAGGATTTGCATCATTTAATTTACAGATAATGCCCACAACTTTGAATATGTTTATTTTTTTATATTGTGAAGCAAACAACAAATAGGACAAAATAACTGAAAAAGTCAACGTGCATAACTATTCACCCCCCTAAAGGCAATACTTTGTAGAGCCACCTTTTGCGGCAATCAGAGCTCTAAGTTGCTTTGGATAAGTCTCTAGGAGCTTGCCAAATCTTACCACTGGGATTTTTACCCATTCCTCCTTGCACAACTGCTCCAGCTCCTTCAAGTTGGATGGAAGTCTGACCACAGATTTTCTATTGGATTGAGATCTGGCCTTTGACTAGGCCATTCCAACACATTTACATGTTTCCCCTTAAACCACTCAAGTGTTGCTTTAGCAGTGTGTTTGGGTTCATTCTCCTGCTGGAAGGTAAACCTCCGTCCTAGCCTCAAATTACGCACAGAGTGGTACAGGTTTTGCTGAAGAATATCCCTGTATTTAGCACCATCCATCTTTCCCTCAACTCTGACCAGTTTCCCAGTCCCGGCTGCTGAAAAACATCGCCAAAGCATGATGCTGCCACCACGTTTCACTGTGGGGATGGTGTTCTTTGGGTGATGTGATGTGTTGGGTTTGGGCCAGACATAGCGTTTTCTTTGATGGCCGAAAAGTTCAATTTTAGTCTCATCAGACTAGAGCACCTTCCTCCATACATTTTGGGAGTCTCCCACATGCCTTTTCACAAACACACAACATGCCTTTTTGTTTTTAGCTGAAAGTAATGGCTTTCTTCTGGCCACTCTGCTATAAAGCCCAACTCTATGGAGCGTACGGCTTATTGTCGTCCTATGGACAGATACTCCAGTCTTTGCTGTGGAACTCTGAAGCTCCTCCAGGGTTACCTTAGGTCTCTGTGCTGCCTCTCGGATTAAAGCCCTCCTTGCCCAGTCCGTGAGTTTTGGTGGGTGGGCGGCCGACTTTTGGCAGGTTTGCTGTTGTACCATGTTCTTTCCATTTGGTTATGATAGATTTGATGGTGCTCCTGGGGATCCTCAAAGATTTGGATATTTTTTTAATAACCTAACCCTGACTTGTACTTCTCAACAACATTGTCCCTTACTTGTTTGGAGAGTTCCCTGGTCTTCATGGCAGTGTTTGGTTAGTGATGCCTCTTGCTTAGGTGTTGCAACCTCTGGGGCCTTTCAAAAAAGGTGTGTATATGTAATGACAGATCAAGTGACACCTAGATTGCACACAGGTGGACATCATTTCACTAATTATGTGACTTCTGAAGGTAATTGATTGCACTAGAACATTTCATGGGCTTCCTTACAAAGGGTGTGAATACATACGCACATGCCAATTTTCTGTTTTCTATTTCTAAACAATAGTTTCATTTATATATGTTTCTCATTTCACTTCACCAACTTAGAGTATTGTGTTCTGAGCCATCACATAAAATTCAGATTAAAACATTGAACTTAAGGCTGTAAAAAAAAGTCAAGTGGGGTGAATACTTTTGCAGGGCACTGTACATCATATGCCGATGCATCCGATATAAAGTTGACCACTTTAAAAATGGTAGGGAAAACTGACAATTGATCCCTTAAAGTTTTATTCTGGATATGGGCTTTCAATTTCTGTAGCCATAGTTTCAAGGACCTAGCAGTGTATGTAGTGGTTATATTAGGTTTGAAGGCTTGACTAGAGGCTTCCCATACTTTTTTTTTTTTTTTAAATAAACTTCAACCCTATGATCGATAGGGTCTTTCAAAGCACCCAGGTCTTGAAAGGTGAAGGCTGACTTTTTTGAAATTTTAGTGATTAGTGCATCCACTTTAGGTGGTCTATCCCAGCATGCAGACTCACTGTCAAAGGAATATTTGCGTTTAACATTTCTTGGGACAAACCCCCCCCCCCCATTATTTCTGTATCAAATGCTTAATATTTTCATAAAAGGGGAAAATTCTGGATTTTTTATGACCAACCTCCCCAAACATTATATTCGGTTTGAATTTCTGCTCCCTGGTCTCATTCAGCTTCATTGTAGCCCTTATGGCTTTAAGGAGGTAATCTGTATCCTCTGGGCAAAATAATGGTCTACCCGCAGAATCTTCATCAGAGGATGAACTGGAATCATTCAGGATTTCTCCTTGTTCTTCCCTATCTGAGGACTCAGTGTCAGAACAGATATTAGGAGTGCCAACCTGCCAGATAAGGAAGAAGGGAGGCTTTTCTTAAAGGCTCTCAGAGTCAGAAACCTCCGACTTAACAATGTCCTTAATGCTGTGCAGAAGTGACGAACATTCCTCCTCAACCACTTTATTAACACAATGCTGACATAAAATATTAGGTCAGGATGGGGAGAGCTTCTTCTTACAAATTCCACATTTCCTTCTTTTAGACTTAGCAGTAGCATTTCTTTGACATTCCTTGGTATTCTATCACATAAATAAGGTACATCAGAGACCCTAAGGGAACACACAAAATGGGGAATGAACCCCCTTACCCCTTCCAGGGACTACCGGTCTGCTGTCACGGCCCTCTGGAAAAAAAGCATGCGTAATGCTCTACTATTCCATACTGCCAGAAAGAGAGAGAGAGTTTTCCACAGAATAAAGCAGTCTGACTGGGCGCCTTCCATGCAGTGCACTGTTCAAAAACTGATGGTTTTAACACATGCGTCCAACATCCGGAAGACACGCTCCCCACAACATTTCCACTGAGCATCTCAAGCACATCCAAATGCATTGCAAATACCGGAAGTCATGACGGCCACGTCACTTCTGATATGCGTGCCTCCTGTCCGCATTCAGGGGACTGCTCTCTAAGAAAAAATATCCGGGCGTTGCAAAAAAATGGCCCTGTTGCTCCTCAACACTGCGTGCCTGAACAAACTCCAAGTTCCCAAGGGCCTGCCATCAACGCCGGCTCGACAGTAGTCAGGATCAGGGACAGAGAACCCCACTCTTCACAGGCGGCTCCTAGAGGAGTCTTACGCCGCCCCAGGTAACCTCACAGAACCAACAAAATTAAGGCCCAGCAGCCTGAAGGCAGTTCTTCACAACGATGCCTGTCAGGAACTGATGTTACAGGGGAGTTCTTCCTCTTAAAGCTCTCTACAGAAGTTCCTGTTTCCTGTCCTGGATAGGAAGTGGACTATCCAGGGTGTGATCATGGGCATAAATGAAAATATATGTATCAGAAAAATCCCCCAAAAATAAATAAACCAATGCTCAAAGGGGTTTTCCAATTTTTTTTTTAACTGTTGAACTATCCAACTGTATAGGTATCAGTATCTGAATGGTGGGGTCAGACACCCAAGACCTCACCGATAATCTGTCCGAGAAGGCAAAAGTGCCTGTAGTAGAGCCGTACCCTTCTTGCAGCTTTGCCTTGGACATGTGACTTTACCTTCATCAGACACATGGGCTAGGTGCAGCTCAACTCCACTGAAGTTAATGAAGTTGAGCTGCAACACCAACCACAGCTGCTGTACAAAGTATGGCACTACTTGGTGAGCAGATAGAAAGCTGAAGCACTACTGTGGGTGCCTTTGCCTTCTCAAACAGCTGATCAACGAGCATCCTGGGTTTCAGAATGCCACTGATCAGATACTGTTGACCTATGCAGACAATAGGTCATTAGTTAAAAAATCTAGGGAAAAAAAACTTTTATGCATTGGTTTATTTATTTTAAATTTTATCATTGATTATAATAAATTTACTTTTAACTTCTTGTCCAATAAAGCTGTATTTTAGACATTCATTTGGTCATGGCGTGCACCTTTCTGTAGCATGTATTCCTTTTTTGCATTGTAGGAGCAAGACGTTGAGTGCAGTGGGGACCTGTACACAGTTGGAAGGACAGCGGCGGCAAGGTGAGTATAAGCTACTTTATTTTTTTAACCATCTGATGGCCATCCCAGAGTTTTTTTGCACTGGAATACCATTTGTGTTTATGTTTTTCTGCAGAAATTGGTAATAAAATTTAGCAGCTTCTATTTACACAATTTGTATCTTTTTAAATGTCAAAATGAAAGTAGCAAATGAAAAGCAAGAAATAATCATTAAAAAAAAAAAACACCAGAACCTGGTGTATGGCGGTGTACTTCTAAGTAGAGTCTTGTTATATTCTGCATGTGGAAGACACATAAATCAATGCCAAAAAGGTGCAGACTTGTGATAATTGTGGCTGTAACCCAAGGTATACTGACCTAATTGAAGAAGGCAAAGTAATGATGCTTCTAGGCATATAGGAAGCACAATTCAACATCAATATGCATAGTATCAATCATTCTAGTGAAAGATACCTCTAACACATTAAATGAACAAAAAGGATGTTGCAAATAAAGTGAAGGCAAATAAAGTGGTAATTTTGAAGAACACAGGAGGATTACAAAATGTAATTCAGATTTTTTTTGGTATTCTTTTTGCATTGTGCTGTAGTTATATGGTATATATTTGGCTTCCCCACTCACCTGTGTACATTGTTTTGGCCTGAGGGTACAACCCCTAGGTTGGCAGCTGCCAAAAACTTCTGTACCACCCCTTGTGGTGTACTGTTGTGTGGAGATACCGTTATAGTCGCTGAGCTTTCATTCATACCTGTTAGCTTTGCTGCGGAATTACAACAAAAAAGGCATGTTACTGAGAGAAATGTTTTATAAAGTTCAGAATTGTAATTTCAGCAAATTTACTCTACACCCTCCACAACTACCATATCCATAAAGGGGCAGCATTTCCATATGGAAGAACAGCAATTTCTCATCATACAGAAGAGACTCAGCACAGTATTAAGTTACAATAATCTCATGCAGAAAAGATCCATGTTCTCAGTGGTACTGAATATTAGTTTTACTAAATTAGATCAGTAAAAAAAAAAAAAAATTCTGTTGAAACCATTTAAAATTGCTGTTACGTACTTGTTACAGCGCCCCCAGCTGTTCACTTCATTTCTCTTGGAATGTCCATTAATGTGTCCATTGATGTTGAGAAGTAGCTGCTTCTACTTCATTCTCATTGACTGGCCATCACAACTGCATGAATCACTTTGCCATCCATATACAAAAGGAACTGGGTGGTAGGACTGACTTCTAGAGCATGTATGACCACTGGCATCGGACACATTAGGTGGACATTCTGAGAAAATGAACAACACCTGGGGACACCATAATAAGTATGCTACAGCATTACTGAGACAGGAGCATCCTCTAAGTTTTCGCAAATCAAAATGTATGTTTTATGTGACCTAATTTAATATTTAATTTAATTACAAAACATTTAAAGGAATATTCACACATGCCAATTTTGTGGCTTTATTGACATTTTGGCTATATTTGATATAACCACAGCAACAAACACCAAAAAGACTGCACAAATATAGAAACGGCTAAATGAAAAAATGAAAAATATTAGGGTGTCTATACAGGATTCGATGATGTGCTTGATTAGAATGGTCTTATCATGTAAAGACTTGCAGGCTGGTGTCTCAAATCTTCAGGAGAGTGAAAACTGTCAACTTTCAGATCAAACTGAGGTGCATAAATGCAATTACTTTATTTTTGTAGTGTGATGATTGTGTTTATGATTGTCACTTCATCGCAATATCCATTAATGTAAAGATTTGTCATATGCATTTGTCACAATTTGGAGCTATACTGGTGTTTAGAAAAGGCCCGATTAATTGGAAAAGAAAATGCTCCACAATACAATGGAAACTATAACAAATCACGTACGTGTCATTGAGAAGCCTAAAGAAGAACAGATTATTTGGAAGAAACACAATTTATAGACCTGCAGAAAACTGACTCATCGTAATTTCAGGGATGAAATGTACTAGTTAGTACAAGTGTTGGGAATGTTGTAAGCGACTCTGAAAATTCGAATATAAGTAATAAACACATACTGCAAAATACACAGTAAACAGCACTTTCCATCACCATCAATCCATTTATAGCGCACAGAAGCAGTTAAAATGTTAAAATATAATATAACAACCTATAGAATTTACTACTGTAAGAAACACCAAACTGAAACATTTTTATTTTCTGCATAAAAAGTTAGGTGTTCCATTAAAACATATACAAAAACATAAAAAGCTGTTAGCATCCTAAATAAATGTGTAAATAAAAACAGTTGACGTGAAAGCTGCGACTACATACAGAAAACATATCAATACGAAGGTTTTATACACAAATAGACACATACATAATATATAAACACCCCGGTATAATAGTTTGTGTCACCAGTGCATCTGTAGAGACTGCAACCTAGAACAATATATATCATAACAGATTGTAAATGACTGAATACATGCAAAAAGCCTTGACCTATTGTCCAATATATGCGAATAAGTTGCCCATAGTGCCCAATTTACCATAACTATACTTGAAACTTGACAATGTCCTGCATAGACTACTGCAACATCCCTTTCTGTGGCCTCTCATCAAACACTCTTGCACCCCTCCAATCTATCCTCAACTCTGCTGCCTAGTTTATCCACTTCTCCCCTTATTTCTCCTCTGCCACTCCATTACCCAGTGAATTCAGTTCAAAATATGAACATACAGGGCCTTCCACAACCTGTCCCCTCCTTACATCTTTGACCTAATCTCTCTATACATCCCCACATGTAATCTCTGATATTTTGCCTTCCTTCTCAATACCCCAACACATCAGACTCTTCCCACCATCGAAATTTTCAAAGGCATTGTGAAAAAAACAAAAAACACCTCTCCTGACAGCCTACAACCCACAATAACCCTGCTGCCATTACACAGCCATATGAACAGTTTTTACACTCCTTTGTAAATTCTTAAAATCCTAGTGGAATTCTTTTTTTCTACTGGAGGAAGATACTGGTCCAATAAAATGTATAAGATGAAAAAAACATAACGGCCAACTGCAGGGGAATTTCAACTATATATTCAATATTATTTTCTTTGGGTCCATGCACACAATTCTGTATTCACAAACTCTGTGGTGGCGGCATCAAGAGATGCTATGGAGTGCTGCAGTGTGGTTCCTCATTAAAGGGGTTGTGCAGCCAGTAATAGTGATGACCAATGCCTATGATAGGTCATCAATATCTGATCAGTGGGGCTCAGACTCCAGCATCCCCGGTGATCAGCTATTTCAAGAGGAGTCGGCGCAAGTACAAGTGCTACTTCCTCTTCAAGATTACACTGCGCATCGTCTTGTAAGTCACAGTGTAATTACAAGTGCTTGCTCCATTCATTTAAATGAAACAAGTACTTGTAATTACACTGCGTCATTAAGATTTCTCAGACAACGCACAGTGAAATCTTCAAGAGGATATAGCACTCATACTAGCACAGACTCTTCAAACAACTGATCGTCAGGAGTGCTGGGATCTGATGATAAAATTATATATATTCAAACTATTGGTACAGGGAGGAGGTGTTATCAGTGACTGTCAGCTATCTCTAAAGCTGTTACACCAGCAGATAATCGTGCAGATCATAATTTGCCTGTGTAATACTGCCATCGATGACCCAGTGAACCAGAAAATACTAGTTCATCGGCAAGCGGTCTGTAAAGAACCATTTCCCGAACTCTGGTTCAGTTCCAAGGTACCACTTGAAACCGAACCAGAGTTCGGGAAATGTTTTTTTACAGTCCAAATTAATTTATAGGTTTAAGTTACTTAATAACTTTGGCTCATCGGAGCCAATACATTTTAATACTGTAGGGAGCTCCTGATTCGTACAGTATCAGAACAAAGTTTTATGCAAATCGACTTTGGAGGTTTCATCTCAAGTCGATTCGCTCATCCCTACCAACAATCATCAGTATCTTTCCTGTACCAATAGCTGTTCACAGGAGGTGGACAAAGCAAAGATATAAATGTTTAAATTACAGGTTTTACCGAATCTCCCCCCCTGCCAAAAAATATATATACACACACACACACACAAAAAGAAAAAATATGGGAGGACCAATTCACAATAATAGTCACAGGTGCTATGTCCCAGGGTGTAGCTTCTTACCCAAAAATATAGAAGGAAACGGACAGCATTTCCAATAGAAAACCTTGATTTATTCAGCCCAAGTGGCACAGTGAGGCAATGTTTCGGCTCGGACACAATTTTTTTTTTTAAAAAGCACCAGAATCTGCAGAGTGACCATTTCAGCCAAGTAAGGTGTCTGCCGTTCTTAGAGACCATGTAAGGTTATCTTGAATACACTGTACATTTTTTCTCAAGGACTCCCTTTTTTTTTTTTTTCAAGTACAGTAATTTAGTAATAATAATTATGTGCATTTGAAGAGTCAGCTGCTCATCCAGACTGAGACTACTTGTATCTTGTTCTCCTCTCCCACAGTTTCTATGATTTGCTACAATATAAGGATGGTTAGAATCGTCACCAATTAACTAGTAACTTATATACTATTGACTTAAAGGCTATGTAAACCTTTGGGGGCAATTTGTTTTTATTATTGCATTGTACTCATTCGAAGCTAAAAATTATTTTTTAAAATTGGTCTTTATTAAAAATATGGAGTCCTTTTTTCTGTACAGAGCTGAAAAGCTCTAGTAGCACCCTTTGGATTTTCTGTCTTTTTCATCAGACCAGGAGCAGATGGACTCCTTATCTCTGCTCTCTGACATTATAAACACTCATTATAACACATTTGTTATCTTACTGATAAGAATGTGGCTTAAATAAGTGTTTTTGACCTCTTAGTATTTTAGAGATAAGGTTTATTAGATGACAGCACAAAGTGAAAGTGAAAGTACCAGTCACACAGCCAGAAAAACAGTTAACCCTTTGTGAGAGAACAACTCAATATTTTTAATAAAACTTTTAGCCAAAAATGAGTAACATGCGATCATTAAAAGAATATTGCCTCCAAAGGTGTACATAGCCTTTAAGAACTAAAGCCACATAGAAACTTTCGACTTTATTCACCAATATGTTCCATAAATATCTAGATTTTTTAATTATTATAAAATCTTCGGTAATAATAATTTCTGGTCATTTCTAACAGGTTAACGTTAACAGGGAAAGCAAAAACAGAACCCAACCACCATGGTGGTTGTGGAAAGGATTACAAGATGACTGCAAATCAAGAAAACATTTTGGAAAATTGAAATTTTCACTTGTGTATCATATGTTGTAGCTCTAAAAGCAGCAAGAAAATAAAAGCTAATACGGTACATCCCCCCCCGTTTTTTTTTTTTTTAAAGGACAAAAAAAAAAAAAAAAAACACCTTTAGAGCCTTCAAGCACCTTTCACCCAACAACTGCCTGAAAAAGACATTGAGGAAGATGTAGCGAGTGTATGGCCCCTAAAACGATGGAATATTACATTGTGTTTAGGGCTGTTTAACCACAATATTAGGACAGGAAGGACGGAGAAAGAAAACTCAGGCGGTATAGAGTTGCTTTTAAGCAGAGAGCGCAGGGTGCCCTAACACTGCCGCCAGAAGTGTACACTCATTCGGGATTTAAACCTTCTCCATTAAGCTATATTGAAGAGCAAAAATCTCAGTCAGTAAATGAATGCAACTATGTTTATGTTAAAAGCCTGTTTCCCGCAGACTGTAATTAAAGGAAATTTGGTACAAAGCTAGGATTTTTTTTTTTGTCAAGCGCCCGCAAATGGAAATATGGATAGACAGAATTCATACAAGTGGATGCATCGTTTCATATTTAACCTTAACACTCCCGCCATTAATGCTTTGTGTAACTTCTTCTATTAAAGACAGGGTACTGCTCCATTGAAGTAAAATTAAACAAAAAGAAAAAAAAGAAAAAATCAACTATACCATGCTTTTTAGAAGAGACGATTCATTATTGCCAGCTAATGTATTGGCATAAAGAAAACTAACATCCTATCAGACAAGGCACACATTCAATCTGCCTGCCCAGCCCCCTCCCATTTTAACTCGTGCTGTTTTATTGTTATAGGCAATTTGTACCACTCAGCATGACAGTGTAAACTGAATTAAGATTAATTTACATGCAAAAGAACACTTAGGAGAGCAGCATGGTAAGCAAATGTATTGTCTCGATTGCTGAGGTGGAAAAGAACCTGGGAAGAGGGGGGGGGAGCCAGTTTAATTAAGGGGCATCAAATATGATTGCTTGAGGTAGTTAAGAGGCCAGAAAATAGTAAATGTCCGACTAGTTAAAGAATTTGCATCTTGCTTGCAAGGGATTTACAAGATAGATTCATAAATCTTAATAAGACAAAGTAAACACCTCACCTCAAACTTTCATCTGATGTCTTTCCAAAAAGAAGAGAACCGCTTACTACTAAAACTCTGCGTGTAAGAACTGGAGGCCAGACACGACATCGCTAGGGTAGGATGATAACACTATGTGGCAGAACATGGACTCTTGGTAATCTTAGATTTTTATATTTTTTTATGAAAACATTATACAAGACAGAAATATGTATGGTCCCTGGATAACTGCCCTTCCATACAACAATTTCCATCAGTGAAAAACAAAGGAAACCGTATGGATCCTTAGGCAAAAAGAAAGGGAACAATGCATAATGATATTTCGATTAGCATTGTACAGGAGGATCTCAAGACATGGATTGTGTGCACTTGAAGAAGCAAATATACGTTGAGGAAGAACAGCCAGTAAGCCATCGAAGGACTCCATCTATTTGGCTTAAATTTAACCTACACAGTGAGTTTTCTTTTTCTTTTATTTGCCAATAACTACCAAATGAATAATATGAATGAGGAGAGGGGCACTGTTGTTTGTAAGTCCTGCCCCAATTTAAGAAAATCAAACATAAAAAATTATATTGGACCTCCTGGCAAACAGTCTTGTGAAAAAACAGCAATAACACAATACCAATAACTTGAGAGGAAGTTCTGGTTTTGAGCAATAAACTCCAAATTCAAATAAATTATAATGTTACGGGCTGTGGGTGTGTAACCATTACACCAACCAACTGTTGCAATAGCTATTTCCGTCGGCCCCATAAAAATGAATGGTAGCGGAGGCCGTGCAAACGCTGTGCTCTCCCATTTACTTGTATTGGGAGAGCGCTTGGCGGTGTCCGGACCCTGGTATACCCGGGGTCCTCCAGCCACCACTCTCTCCCCACTCCATTCTCGATGTAGGTGATATCAGACAATGGGGGCATATCCTAGCAATATGCTGCCATTATTTGTGATGGGAATACCCCTTTAAGTTTATTATACAGACAAATTCTGACTAAAATATGTAATATGCAACGTGACCTCTGAGAACCTGACAATTATATATGATATTTACTCTGCCCAAAGTTATTCCCATTCTCTCCTAAAAGAAAACTCCAGCAAGAAGCAAGGAAAGTGAACTACTGTACATAGGCTCCCCTTAAGAGAAGCCGTGCATAGCTCAATAGCTTATAATTGGATTTATTTTATTTAAGTTGTAATTTCAATTCCATGAAAGATCATGAATGGAAGAAAGATCTTTCTTTAAAAGAATGTTCCCAGAAAGTTCTTTCATCGATGGCCCGATTTTACTGAATATGTATGGCTAGTTTAAACAATTGTAACATTCAATGTGGACAAAAATGTTCATGGCTGTACTATGCAGACTATTGTTTGTTCAGGTGCTGTTCAATCATCAGCCTACTTCTATTTAATGTATATGGTCAGCTTAAGACATAGGTAGTGGAAACAGTCCAAGAATGCATAACATTTATCAATGTGACTGATGCTGGATAATACATTTGGCACACCTTTAAACTGTCTAGGCTAACAGTATACCATGTATTAGTTGACTTTTCTGGCGCATTTTTTTAGCTCATGTTAAAGGGAATCTGTCACCATGATTCTAGACTACTATCTGCAGTAATAAATGAGTAGTACTGCGCATAATTCCAGATCACATCTTTATTTTCCCACTGCCCCAGTTCCCTTATTGTCAGAATTAAAGGGATTCTGTCACCTCCCCTAAGCCAAAAAACGATTTTAAAGCAGCCATGCAGCACAGCTTACCTGGATTAGGCTGTGCTCTTTTATCTTGAAATCCGTCCAGCAGTTACTGCAAAAAACGACTTTGATTGATATGTAAATGTGTCCTGAAGGTGCCCAGAGGGGCGTTTTTTTCTTCTTAGAGAGCCCAGTACCGCCCCTCTTTCAGTGCCCAGCCCGCCTTCCTTGTACTGTCTAACCGCCGCCCCCAGCCTGCCACAGCCTCTCCTCCCTCTCCTCCCCCTCCCTCACGCCGAACGAACTCTCGCACAGGCGCAGTACCCACTGAGGGCTGCGCCTGTGCGATCATCAGGAGACTGAGGGCGGCAGCTTCATCTTCGTCACTGGGCATGCGCCGAGCCCAGTGACGTCCGATGTTCGCTCTTTCCCTCAGTCAGCCTGGTAGGAAGCGCAGAGGATTGCCGATCGGCTAAATACAATACATATAATAATACCTAATTTGCCCCAACAAATACTTATTTCTTTCCTGAAGGGAGGGTGGGGAAAGAAATCGCTGGCCGTCTTCACTGTGGCAGGCAGACTGGAGAAAGCGCAGGGTGCAGCAGCCGATCGGCAATCCTCTGCGCTTCCTACCAGGCTGACTGAGGGAAAGAGCGAACATCGGACGTCACTGGGCTCGGCGCATGCCCAGTGACGAAGATGAAGCTGCCGCCCTCAGTCTCCTGATGATCGCACAGGCGCAGCCCTCAGTGGGTACTGCGCCTGTGCGAGAGTTCGTTCGGCGTGAGGGAGGGGGAGGAGAGGGAGGAGAGGCTGTGGCAGGCTGGGGGCGGCGGTTAGACAGTACAAGGAAGGCGGGCTGGGCACTGAAAGAGGGGCGGTACTGGGCTCTCTAAGAAGAAAAAAACGCCCCTCTGGGCACCTTCAGGACACATTTACATATCAATCAAAGTCGTTTTTTGCAGTAACTGCTGGACGGATTTCAAGATAAAAGAGCACAGCCTAATCCAGGTAAGCTGTGCTGCATGGCTGCTTTAAAATCGTTTTTTGGCTTAGGGGAGGTGACAGAATCCCTTTAAAGGGGTCATCCAAGATTTAAAAAGACCTCAGAGTGGCTGACCCTCGGTGAGTTTCATGCATACTGGTCCCCGCTGCTAGGTGTCAGCTGGCCGTCTCTTCAGTTCTGCGATGTTCTGTCACATGGTATAAACATCCTGTTGACAGGTGCCATGTGACCACTGCAGCCAGTGACTGGGTCACATGGCGCATGGTTGACAGGTCACAACTGCGTCCAGTAATTAGTTGCAGCGGTCACTTGGCACAGATCAACACAATGTTGATGCCAGAGCATTGACAGCCAACCACTGTCTAAGTTTGCAGTGGTATCATGAACAAGAAACCTGTACTGCTATGGACTGGAACCACATAGCATTTAGTGACGAATCCAGGTTCTGTTTGGCATCATATGAAGGTTAGGTTAGAGTATAATGGCTTCATGGGGAGCGCTTCAAACAGGGGTGGACTGGCCATAGATCTACAGGGAAACTTCCCAGTGGCGATGTACAGGGTGCTGCCTGGCTTCTCAAACAGCTGATTGGCGGATGTCCCGGGTGTTGGACCGCCACCGATCTGTATCAAAATCTCGGAAAACCTCTTTAAGTCATGATCCCTTTTTTAGCAGGGTACATCATCCTTGCCAAACAAATTAAAAAAAATTTTTTCTGTTTTTTGGTGCGAATTAAGCCTGAATTCTGGCACATTTTAATTGGTAAATGTCCTCTAACCCAAGCACCACAGGGAAAAATCACCAGAGGTTATGACGGAAAAAAAGGTACTTTCTTCATTTTGCGCATGTGCTAAAATAAAAAATTTAAATTAAAAATCCCCATCATTTTGCACTCAATTCTCCTTAATGAGAAAATCAAAAACAGAATTTTAAACATATTTACTAATTTATGAACATGAAAAATTTAAACCTTGCATTGACATAAGTATTCAGATCCTTTACTAAGGACTTAATTGAAGCACCTCTGGCAGCTTAAAGTCTCTAGTCTTGTTGGGTATGATGCCATAAGATTTGCACACCTTAATTTGGCAATGTTCTGCCATTCAGATACCCTCAAGCTTGTGTTGGCTGTGTGGTTAGAGTCATTGTCTTGTTGGAAGGTGAACCTTCATCCCAGTCTGAGGTCCAGTGCACTCTGGATCAGGTTTTCATTAAGAATATCTCTGTAGTTTGCACCATATGGCTTTTCCCTCAACCCTGACCAAGCTCCCTATCCAGGCTGCTGAAAATCACCCCCAATAGCATAATAGTGTCACCAACACTATGCTTCACTGTAGGGATGGTAGTGGGCAGTTGATAAGCAGTGTCTAGTTTCTCCAGACAAAAAGCTTAGAATTGAGACCAAAAAGTGGTTTCATCAGACCAGAGAATCTTGTTTCTCACAGTCTTCGAGTCCTTTAGGTGCTTTTTTTTTTTTTACAAACTTCAGATGGGCTTTCATGTGGCTTGTTTTGAGGAGACCGTGCAGAAGGAGAAAAAACAAATGAACCTTTTGGATGGCGCTGTCAGCAGGAATCAGATAACAGGCAGGTATTGCTAACACAATACTTTTTATTATCAGTCTACGCGTTTCAGGGAGGCGGAGAGCCCCCTTCATCAGGACAATGTTGTATATTGTCCTGATGAAGGGGGCTCTCCGCCCCTGAAACGCGTAGACTGATAATAAAAAGTATTGTGTTAGCAATACCTACCTGTTATCCGATTCCTGCTGACAGCGCCATCCAAAAGGTTCAGCTGTTTTTTCTCCTTCTGCACGGATACCTCTCCCTGACGAATGCTATCAAAGCACGGGCTGGAACCTAGGCAGCAGCGCAGGCACCCCGCATGCCGATCGGGCAAATCGGCACAAGCTTTAAATGGTGTTGTGACTCTTCACAACACAATCTGGTAAGAGTTTCTACACATCACTTATCAATTTATTGTACAACACCACACATGAGGCGCTGCCTCGTCTTTCCTTTATCTTGTTTTGAGGAGAGGCTTCTTTCTGGCCACTGCCCTAAAGACCAGATTGTTTGAGTAGTGCAGTGTTGGTTGACCTTCTGGAAGTTTCTACCATCTGCACACCTGATCTTTGAAGCTCAGCTACAGTAAACATTCGTTCTTGGTCATCTCTCTTAAAGCCCTTCTGCCCGGATTATTTTGTTTGGTGGGACTGACAGCTCTAGGAAGGGCTCTTGCTGTTTCAAACTTCTTCAATTTAAGAATTATGGACACAACTGTGCTCTTGGAAACTTTCAGTGAAGGAGAATTATTTGTAGCCTTCTCCACACAATCCTGTCTCTAAGCTCTACAGGCCGTTATTTTCACCTCATGGCTTGATTTTTGCATGGTCAGCTGTGAGACCTTATATAGACAGGGGTGTGTTGAATCAACTGGATTTACCACAGGTGGACTCCAATCCAGGTGTAGAAACATCTCAAAGATTATCAAGAGAAATGTTATCTAAATTTAAAGTGTCAGAGCAAAGGGTCTAAATACTTGCAAACGTTTCTAAAATACTATTTTCACTTTCTCATTATGGGGTATTAGGTAGAGAATCATAGGGAAAAACTAGAAAAAAGTGAAAGGGTCTGAAGACTTTTCAAATGCATTTTAATAATGATCAGTGCATTTCCAGCTGAAGTAAACAGACCACTCTCCATGGCAGCATTCAGTCGCTACGGTATTCTCTCAGGAAATAGAAAAGGCATCACTCACCTTTCTTTGCAGAGCAGCAATTAATCAGCAATGAAGGCTTTAGCCAGCAGAAAGTAAAAAAAAAAATACCAAGAGAGACGACAATGGACATCAGTAACACAAGATAACAGTTCTAACGTCCACATACAGAAAAATCCTAATCATATGTAATATTGCTCCAACAGCAAAGCATAGATGCTACTCACAGGCAACATTAAAGGGGTTGTGCAGTGGCTTAACACTGACCCGCGACCCCTTCAAACCGATGATGGGTGGGTGTGCTGGGAGTCTGCCCCCTGCCGATCTAATATTGATGACATATCCTGAGGATGGGTCTCCATTATTAAGCTGCTTTACAAACCCTTTAACATTCATTGATCATGTCCACGAGACAAGAAATACCAAGTCATTGGGTCTCCTTCATGTAGTGTAGGATAAGAGGTAACAATACCCTCACAATAAACACATGACTCTTACCTCAGTATACCATCAATCACAATTTTTTTTTTCTAATTTAAAATTTAGTTGAATTGGTACTGAAATTTGCCTTTATTCATCCATCCATCCTGACACAAGTGAAATATTTTCTCTGAAACCACCAGCCTTGCAAGAAATGCCTGTTAGGCAAGTCTCAGGCTGTCTTTAATGTCTAGAAAATCTTGATATACATAGTTACACAGTTGTTAAGGTTGGAAAAAGACAAAAGTCCATCAAGTCCAACCTGTAATCCTGCTATATTGATGGACGGAACAAATCCCTGGATCAATGTCCATCTTCCTATATATGAGAAGACAGCTAATTATTAGTGTCTGCACCAGGCTCTAACATCAAGAGCGTAAAGTATAAAAGAGACAGCCGGTGCTGCTAATATGGGGCCACACAGTTATCGGGGTCCACCTTGGGTCCTCCCCATATTTGGGACAGATTTCATAAAGGATGTCCCTGTTCACAGACTTTACAATTTTTGCAGACAAGAGGGCTTCCACCAAGGATGAATGGCTTAGTGGATGAATAAGCACTGGGCATTTTTTACCCTAAATGGGGGCATGTAATAGAGTTACCATTTGGAATAGACATCACGATGGGCAACGTTTTATACAGAGCTATGTGTTCTCTACGCGAATCCTTGCTTAATATGACTGTCTAGGCTGAGGAAAATAGGGTCAGAGTTTTGTCCCCCCAGAAACAACATGTTTGTCTGTGGGGAATGCCTGTTATTACATGCTTTCTTCATTCAAAAGAAAGGGAATGAACTGCAATGCCATTCACAGACTAAGACAGAGGTGGCATTGTATCTGGAAAAAGTGGATAATTATTTTCTAATCCCTAAGAATCCCTTTAATATTCATACTTAATGGGGCTGGCCACTTTTTGGTTACTGTTGACCAGTGTGTTTGTAAGATGACTAATATGGTACTCACTAATACAGCCTTTGTTGATATTCTGCCCTAGATTCTATATACAGTCAGGTCCATAAATATTGGTACATCGACACAATTCTAACATTTTTGCCTCTATTCACCACCACAATGAATTTTAAATGAAACTAACAAGATGTGCTTTAACTGCAGACTGCTAGCTTTAATTTGAGGGTATTGCAATATACATGCAATTCAGGTGAATGGTGTAGGAATTACAACAGTTTGCATATGTGCCTCCCATTTGTTAAGGGACCAAAAGTAATGGGACAGAATAATAATCATAAATCAAGCTTTCACTTTTTAATACTTGGTTGCAAATCCTTTGCAGTCAAATATAGCCTGAAGTCTGGAATGCATAGACATCAGACACTGGGTTTCATCCCTGGTGATGCTCTGCCAGGCCTCTACTGCAACTGTCTTCAGTTCCTGCTTGTTCTTGGGGCATTTTCCCTTCATGAGCAGTTCCTTTCCTTCTCCATACTCTTCTCTTCCCATCACTCTGGTACAAGTTGATCTTGGTCTCATCTGTCCATAGGATGTTGTTCCAGAACTGTGAAGGCTTTTTTAGATGTCGTTTGGCAAACTCTAATCTGGCCTTCCTGTTTTTGAGGCTCACCAATGGTTTGCATCTTGTGGTGAACCCTCTGTATTCACTCTGGTAAAGTCATCTCGATTGTTGACTTTGACACACATACACCTACCTCTTGGAGAGTGTTCTTGATCTGGCCAACTGTTGTGAAGGGTGTTTTCTTCACCAGGGAAAGAATTCTTCGGTCATCCAGCACAGTTGTGTTTTCCGTATTCTTCAGGGTCTTTTGGTGTTGCCGAGCTCACCGATGCGTTTCTTCTTTTTAAAAATGTTCCAAACAGTTGTTTTGGTCACGCCTAATGTTTTTGTTATCTCTCTGATGGGTTTGTTTGTTTTTTTCAGCCTAATGATGGCTTGCTTCACTGATAGTGACAGCTCTTTGGATCTCATCTTGAGAGTTGACAGCAACAGATTCCAAATGCAAATAACACACTTGAAATGAACTCTGGACCTTTTATCTGCTCATTGCAATTGGGATAATGAGGGAATAACACACACCTGGCCATGGAACAGCTGAGAAGCCAGTTGTCCCATTACTTTTGGTCCCCTAACAAGTAGGAGGCACATATCCAAACTGCTGTAATTTCTACACCGTTCACCTGATTTGAATGTAAATACCCTCAAATTAAAGCTGAGAGTCTGCAGTTAACGCACACCTTGTCAGTTTCATTTCAAATCCATTGTGGTGGTCTATAAAGCCAAAAATGCTAGAATTCTGTCAATGTCCCAATATATATGGACCTGACTGTATTTTTATAAAGGTATGCCCCTTGTTGGCCAAGCCTTTTGTGCTGTCCACGTCGCTGCTGATGGAAGGTCATGTGACCATCAGCGGACATCTTATGGAAAGGACCTTAATGTGGACAACACAGAAGATTTGCCAAAAAAGGGGGCATTGCTTATAAAATATAGAAAACAGCATAAAATATAAAAAAAGACTATATTATGTGCCATATAGTCATCTTACATGCACACTGGTAAACAGTAGCCAGAAAGTGGCCATTCCCTTTAACACTGCACTGAGCTTTTCCTTAGAGGGATAAAATCCAGCCTTTCAAAGAACCCACATGAATGTAGTAACCTGAGATGGGTTAGTTACAAACAGAAAACATCAGTTTTTATCAGGTTTTACACTACATCTGATGTTGACATGCTGAACTACATCAATAATAATACTGTAAGTCACATTAGCATACTTACCCTGCTCTTTCTTAAAGTCTGTTTCTGACATGGTTACTGGTAAGAGAAGTTCTCCGGGTGGTGGTTGTATTGCAACAGAAAATCTGTCATCTTTGGTGCTACAAGAAAAAAAAGAAAAAATATTGAATGATCTTCAGCGAGTTACTTGTTTTACCTACTTGAGTGTGACAAGTGGTCTTGGCATAAGCGGGTATCTGACCACCATCACTCCACATGTTCATTTATTTTATTTTTAATTTATTCAAGTAGGCTTTGTCTGTAAGGAATGAGATGCAACATCTCTGAATGACTACTGTATACAGATGTGTGGCTCTGGTTTGGCTGATCGATTTACACTACTAGAATCAGTACCTTTTGAGAGTAAGATCTCTGATAAAACATGAGTGATACTAGAACAGGCCAATTCATACAAGATAGCAAAGCCAAAAAAACACATCAGCTCACCGCCATACAAGAGAACTCTATACATGTGTATCTCTGTAAGCGTGGATGCATGGCGGACGCACCGGGCCAGATCTGGGGTATAGCAGAAGGAACGCAGAAGATTGCCATCATCCAAAGTGAAGGTATTTTTTTTTTCCTCTGATCCGAGGTTTGATTAACATGGGGGGGGGGGGGGTCTTATAAACATAGGGGTCTGATTTGAGGTCCGATTGCGGGTTTATAAACATTGGGGATCTGATCTGAGGTTTGATTGGGGATCCGATATGAAGTCTGAATAGGAGTCTTAGTAACAATGGGGGTCTGATATGATGTTCGGGGGTCTTATAAATATAGGGGAGCTGATCTGAGGTCTAATTGGGGGTCTTATTAACATTAGGGGTCTAATCTGATTAATATTGGAGATCTTTTTTTTTTTCTTCTTATTTTTCTACTTTAACCACTTCAGCCCCGCTAGCTGAAACCCCCTTCATGACCAGAGCACTTTTTACACTTCTGCACTACACTCCTTTCACCGTTTATCGCTCGGTCATGCAACTTACCACCCAAATGAATTTTACCTCCTTTTCTTCTCACTAATAGAGCTTTCATTTGGTGGTATTTTATTGCTGCTGACATTTTAACTTTTTTTGTTATTAATCGAAATGTAACGATTTTTTTTCAAAAAAATGACATTTTTCACTTTCAGCTGTAAAATTTTGAAAAAAAAAAAACCGACATCCATATATAAATTTTTTGCTAAATTTATAGTTCTACATGTCTTTGATAAAAAAAAAATGTTTGGGCAAAAAAAAAATGGTTTGGGTAAAAGTTATAGCGTTTACAAACTATGGTACAAAAATGTGAATTTCCGCTTTTTGAAGCAGCTCTGACTTTCTGAGCACCTGTCATGTTTCCTGAGGTTCTACAATGCCCAAACAGTAGAAAAACCCCACAAATGACCCCATTTCGGAAAGTAGACACCCTAAGGTATTCGCTGATGGGCATAGTGAGTTCATAGAACTTTTTATTTTTTGTCACAAGTTAGCGGAAAATGATGATGATTTTTTATTTTTATTTTTTTCTTACAAAGTCTCATATTCCACTAACTTGCGACAAAAATTTAAAAATTCTAGGAACTCGCCATGCCCCTCACAGAATACCTTGGGGTGTCTTCTTTCCAAAATGGGGTCACTTGTGGCATAGTTATACTGCCCTGGCAATTTAGGGGCCCATATGTGTGAGAAGTACTTTGCAATCAAAATCTGTAAAAAATGGCCTGTGAAATCCGAAAGATGCACTTTGGAATATGTGCCCCTTTGCCCACCTAGGCTGCAAAAAAGTGTGACACATCTGGTATCGCCGTACTCAGGAGAAGTTGGGGAATGTGTTTTGGGGTGTCATTTTACATATACCCATGCTGGGTGAGAGAAATATCTTGGCAAAAGACAACTTTTCCAATTTTTTTATACAAAGTTGGCATTTGACCAAGATATTTTTCTCACCCAGCATGGGTATATGTAAAATGACACCCCAAAACACATTCCCCAACTTCTCCTGATCAATGACAGGGGGGTGATCACCCATATAGACTCCCTGATCATCCCCCTGTCATTGATCACCCCCCTGGTAAGGCTCCATTCAGACGTCCGTATGATTTTTACGGATCCATGGATCGGATTCGCAAAACACATGCGGACGTCTGAATGGAGCCTTACAGGGGGTGAGCAATGACAGGGGGTGATCACCCCCCTGTCATTGATCACCCCCCTGTAAGGCTCCATTCAGACGTCCGTATGATTTTTACGGATCCATGGATCGGATCCGCAAAACACATGCGGACGTCTGAATGGAGCCTTACAGGGGGGTTATCAATGACAGGGGGTGATCAGGGTGATCACCCCCCCTGTAAGGCTCCATTCAGACGTCCGTATGATTTTTACGGATCCATGGATCGGATCCGCAAAACACATGCGGACGTCTGAATGGAGCCTTACAGGGGGGTGATCAATGACAGGGGGTGATCAATGACTGTATAGGGGTGATCACCCGCCTGTCATTGATCACCCCCCTGTAGGGCTCCATTCAGACGTCCGCATGTGATTTGCGGATCCGATCCATGTATCCATGGATCCGTAAAAATCATGCAGACGTCTGAATGGAGCCTTACAGGGGGGTGATCAATGACAGGGGGTGATCAGGGAGTGTATATGGGTGATCACCCGCCTGTCATTGATCACCCCCCTGTAAAGCTCCATTCAGACGTCCGCATGTGTTTTGCGGATCCGATCCATGTATCCGTAAAAATCATACGGACGTCTGAACGGAGCCTGACAGGGGGGTGATCAATGACAGGGGGATGATCAGGGAGTTTATATGGGGTGATCAGGGGTTCATAAGGGGTTAATAAGTGACGGGGGGGGGGGGGGATGTAGTGTAGTGTAGTGTTTGGTGCGACTTTACTGACCTACCTGTGTCCTCTGGTGGTCGATCCTAACAAAAGAGACCACCAGAGGACCAGGTAGCAGGTATATTAGACGCCGTTATCAAAACAGCGTCTAATATACCTGTTAGGGGTTAAAAAAATCAGATCTCCAGCCTGCCAGCGAGCGATCGCCGCTGGCAGGCTGGAGATTCACTCGCTTACCTTCCGTTCCTGTGAGCACGCGCGCGTTCACAGGAAATCCCGGCCCTCGCGAGATGACTCGTATATGCGTCGTTGTGCGCAGGGCTGCCGCCTCCGGACCGCACATCTGCGTTAGGCGGTCCGGAGGCGGTTAAACTGCGTCTTAGGCCTCATGCACACGGCCGTTTTTGTGGTCCGCTTCAGAGCCGCATTTTTTGCTGCTCGGGTGGACCCATTCACTTCAAATGGGGCTGCAAAAGATGAGGACAGCACTCTCTGTACTGTCAGCATCCGTTGCTCCGTTCCGTGGCCCCGCAAAAAAAATATAGCATGTCCTAGTCTTGTCCGTTTTGCGGACAAGAATAGGCATTTCTACAGTGGGCCGCCCGTTCAGTTTTTTGCGGATCCGCGGTTTGCGGACCGCAAAAAAATGGCACGGTCGTGTGCATGAGGCCTTATAGGGTGAAAAATACAATGCTAATTATGCTATTCAATTCCTCAGCTACTAGAAGTTTATTACAGGTTATGTCTAACGACAACTCTGCTTAAAGTTGGCACCAGAATACAACAAGGGAGATCCAAAGATCACAGTATCTTGCATGCAACTCCAACAAGAACATAACTGTAAAAACATGTATAAAGCGCCTATCACCCTGACTATTCATATTAGTATTCAGCAGTTTTTTTTTTTCTCCTGCCCCTAAAGCTGTTTATATGCAGCGGATAAATATTGGCTAATTTGCTGCCAATTAAATGTGTATATGGAACTACAGATTGTCACTGCTGATAAGATAAGAGAATCAGGCATGCTGGTTTGCTAACATAACTAGTATGGGATACCGCGGACCTCCTCTCCGATAAACACACTGATTCCCCCACTACAGGCAGCCTCCAACACATGTCAATCCAAATCCAAGATTACCTTGCTGTTGATACTGTATCCGTGGCTAATATTCTCTTTATCCTTCTCTGTGGGTTTTAATTCAGGGAATATCGGTCAGGTATCTATAGCATTGAGCGCGCCCCGGCCGGTGGCTGCGCTCCGTATAGTTCAAAAGCTCGCACTCACGTGGAGCAACTAGTGGCGTCACTATTAGAGCTACGGATAGTCATAAGTGCCAAATTCCCAATTTCCAATACGCTGTTCTTTGTCAAGGAATCAATTTAGCTCCCATAGATACCTTACTTATATACTCCATCGGACTTCCTATTTTAACCCTTCCCTCTCAGTCTCTAGTAATCGACACCAGTAAAACCACCAACGATCTTATTATCCATTTATGACAGCATATAGCTCCATTTCTACACCTTACTGCAATTTTCATGCTCTCGATCTAACCAAATGCAAATAGCTCTATTTCAGCATTCAAACCCATAGGTGCTAATGTGTTCATATTAAAGATCTATTTTGTTTCTGCTCTAGACATACTTTTGATATAATCCCTTCCTCGTTTATCCATTTAAGATATCTTCAAGCCACAAAATGTGGACGCTCCAAATTTACCCTTGTGTTTTTCTACATAATGCCTTTATTGTGGGTGCCCCTCAAATTTTCTCTGAATGTTATACATATGTTCTCCTATTCTTTTCTCTAATTGCCTTTTTGTGCGGCCAATATAGATTTTTTCACATGGACATGTGATCGCATATATTACTCCCTGACTATGGAAAGTAAGGGTACTTTCACATTGGCGTTATTCTTTTCCGGCATTGAGTTTCGTCTTAGGGGGTCTATACCGGAAAAGAACTTATCATGCTGCGGTTTTATCTCCGTCCAAAATTCCAGAATGCTTGGCGGAATGTCGGATCCAGCATTTTTTCCCATTGAAATGCATCAGTGCCGGCTCCGGCATTAAAATTACTGCATTGACGGATCCGGTCTTCTGGTCTGCACATGTGCAGACCTTCAAAAATGTGAAAATAATAAATACCGGATCCGTTTTACCGGATTCGGTATTGCAATGCATTTTTCTGACTGATCAGGCATTTTTCAGACTGATCAGGATGCTGATCAGTCAGAAAAAATGGCATGCGTTTGCATACAGTTTGCCTGATCAGGCAGGCAGTTCAGGCAACGGAACTGCCTGCCGGAATCAAACGACGCAAGTGTAAAAGTACTATTATGTGTTGTCTAATCTTGTATTTATATCATCCATCTTTGTTTTCTATTCCAACTTGTTTTTTTTATTATTTGGGGATTTTTTTACACCCCATACATCTTTTAAATGGAAATAAGCCTACCTATGTTTTTTGCCTTCCGATACACAAATCTCGGAGCATCTGGAACATAAGTTCCAATTATTTTGTCTTCTTTCAGAGTGCCCCAATATCTGTTAATGATATATTTAAAATATCTTGTATGACCATTATAGGGTATAATAATAGGTGGAAAAGTTTATTTAATTTTTTTTTGTTCATGCATTTTTATATCTCCTTTATCTTCCAACAGGGTTTTTCTGTTCAATTGTCCTATTTTTATTTTTTGCGCTATCAATTTTTCTTTATCATATCCCTTGGACTTAATTTTTTGCTGCATATATTCCGCTTCTTTTTTATATTCTTCTATTTGGCTACAATTCCTTCTAATGCGTAAAAACATGGATTCGTGGAAGATGACAACTTTCTTTAGAAATAAAGCTATTAGCGTCAGTTGTTTTTTTTAAATGTTTTGGTACATATTTTATCCCCCTCAACATAAAAAGTTAAATCTAAAAAAATGTATTTCTTTAGTGCTAAAACTAGGTGTAAATTCTAGATAATCTTTTTTTAATTATACTTAAAAAAAAAAAAAAAAAAAAAAAAAAAAAACTCTAATAAAGCTTCTTCGCCAGATTCTAATATAGAAATCACGTCATCAATAAAACGGCGCCAGAGAATGAGGCCCGCACGGAGCTCACCATTTGGATGCATAAAAGGTAATTTCCACCATCCCACATATAGATTGGCGAACCCCGGTGCCAAGAAGGCCTATTGGTGTCTGGAATAAATAGCTTAACTAGCTCCCTATCTAAATATGTGGATCAACATTTGCAACCGTGTGCTCAATCGTTCCACACTAAGCATGTGCTGCAAAGGCTGAGTGATATAAGGTGGTAGGCAGGGTATATAATAGGTACATTAGATGTTACGTCACTATATACGGTTATTGAAAAACAAAAGAATGTGATGCGGCGCAATTTTTCTTACCTAAAAAAGGTGAAATACCAAAAATCCAAATTGAACATATAGGGGAATACATTATGTTTATTTTGCAGAGGATTTATTTAATTTTTAAGGAAGAATTTTACCTCCAGACATGGGAGACCACGATTAGGACAAGGTTTGCAGCGGGGTTCGCCAATCTATATGTGGGATGGTGGGAAGAACATTTTATACATCCGAATGGCGAGCTCCGTGCTGGCCTCGTCCTCCGGCGGTGTTTCATTGATGACGTGATTTTTATATGGGAAGGGGCGAAGAAGTTTTATTAGAGTTTTTTAAAAGAATAAATAAAAATGATTTTTATCTAGAATTTACACCTAGTTTTAGCCCTAAAGAAATCATTTTTTGTTTTTAGATTTAACCATTTATGTTGAGGGGGATAAAATATGTACCAAAACATAAAAAAAAAAAAAACTGACGCTAATAGCTTTATTTCTCAAGAAAGTTGTCATCTTCCACGATGGCTCGAAAGCATACCAAGAATCCATGTTTTTACGCATTAGAAGGAATTGTAGCCAAATAGAAGAATATAAAAACGATATGATATATAGTCCAAGGGATATGATAAAGAAAAATTGATAGGGCAAAAAATTAAAATAGGACAATTGAACAGAAAAACCCTGTTGGAAGATAAAGAAGATATAAAAATGTATGAACAAGAAAAAATTTAATAAACTTTTCCACCTATTATTATACCCTATAATGGTCATACAAGATATTGTAAAAATATCATTAACAGATATTGGGGCACTCTGAAAGAAGACCAAATAATTGGCACGTATATTCCAGATACTCAGAGATTTGTGTATCGGAAGGCAAAACACATAGGTAATATGATAGCATCCACAGGGGCATGTGTAGCTATGGATTGTAAAAAGATGGAAAATAAATGCGCTGTAAAAGGCTTCTTTCCATGTAAAAGACATATGGGGTGTAAAAAATCCCAAAATAATAAAAAACTAGTTGGAATATAAAACTAAGATAAATCATATAAATACGAGATTAGACAACACAAACTTGCCATAGTCGGGGGAGGGGGTAATATATGCAATCACATGTCCATAAGAAAAATCTACATTGGACGCACAAAAAGGCAATTAAAGAAAAGAATAGGAGAACATATGTATAATAATCAGAGAAAATTTGAGGGACACTCACTGTCAAGGCATTATGTAGAAAAACACGAGGGTAAATTTGGAGGGTCCACATTTTGTGGCTTGGAGATAGTTAAAATGGATACATGAGGAGGGGGATTATATCAAAAGTATGTCAAGAGTAATGTTGAGCGAACCCGACCGGAAAAGTTCGGGTTCAAGTTTGGTGTTCAGGCATTTAATAAAACATGGCAGCCAATCAACAAGCTTTTAAGCCATGGGCAGGGCCGCCGTCAGCACCCGGCCAAGTGCCGGGACCCACTATGCCCGTGCACTCCTGCAGCTGTGTTCTGCCTGTTCTGAATTTCGCCATGTGCACTGCTGGGGTGGGCGGCCCCAGGACTCAGAACAGGGTAGATAGAGTTTTGGTAGATGCGATGCTAGAATGGAGTTCTTAGGAGGTGGTCTGTGATGTCACTGGACACATGCTTCTTCATGGTCACATGACGAAATGTGGGAAGTGCAGACAAACCCCGACTGCAGCAGCTTGTGAGGGGAGGGGCTGTGTGTGCAAGCAGCCCAGTGAGGTAGGATGTGCGGCAGCATATGGAGCTCATATATGAGGGGGCAGGTGGAGCACTCAGGGGCAGTGGGGTTCAGGTGGAGTGGAATCTGGTGCAATTAAGGAGGTTTTATAGTACAGATCCGGGTGTATTCTGAGGGCCATGATTTGTGTGTGTGTGTGTGTCTGTCTGTCCCTGTGTATGTCTAAGGCCTCATGCACACGCATACAGCGGGTCCGCAATACACGAGGCACTTGAATGGGTCAGCAATCACGGAGATGCAGAAGCACTACAGATGGGAAGCACTACGGAGTGCTTCTGTGGTGTTTCTGGCCGTGCCTCTGCACCGCAAAAACATAGAACATCAACTGACGGATCAACTTGAATGGGTCTTGATCCGTCCCGGTTGCCGCACAGACGTTGCCCGTGCTATGGGGACCACAAATTGCGGTCCCCAATGCACGGAACGGACGCACAATGACCGTGTGCATGAGGCCTAAGGCATTGCTTAGACTCCATCCCAGTGCCTAATGGGTTACAGTGTAGACCACCTTCTGTTACATGTTGATAATTCCCTTTTAAACCCCAGTCCATGTCTCCTCAGTACTGGGAATCAGTCGGAGTCATATTAGAAGGTAACAAAAGGTTGGAGCATAACTAAAGGTGGAATTCCCTTTTAGTGTTCTCCTAAAGGGGGCCACAAATTAGATAGAAGTTGGTTGACAATCGCACAGGTGTCTGTCCACACACAAGGACACACTCTGGGACGGTCAAATACACACAGACACACACACACACACAGACATACACAGGGGCGGGGACACACACACATAAAAGGGATGGACACATACGTACTGTGTGCGTGTGTCTGTCCATGTGTGTATTTGACAGTCCCAGTGTGTGTGTGTGTGTGTGTGTGTCTCTCTCCCTGCTGGTGTGTGTGTGTGTGTGTATCTCCCTGTGTGTGTGCCATCGCCATGCCCACAGTCCTCCTATATCTTGACGCGGCTACAACAGGATGTTCTGTGCGGGGCAAGAAGATGGAAGAGGAGGCAGCGCCGCCAGCATGAAGTCCGTGGGAGAGGCACACTAACTGGGTAACACTACCACATGATCTACACTAGTGTTATCTGTGATTTTACATAGGACTGCAGGTAACACTACCACATTATTAGCACTAGTGTCATCTGTGGTTTTACATAGGACTGCAGATAACACTACTACATTTTCTGTACTCAGATAGCCATGACTGTGTTATCTGTGCTGTTACATAGGACTGCAGGTGATATCTACTATATTATCTGTACTCAGAGTTATCACTGTGTAAGGGGGCCTACTGAGACTTTATCGCCCAAGGGCCCACATGAACCTGGACCCGGCACTGGCTGTGGGAACTTAGAAGCCATCATAGCCATGCCTAGTAATGGTATGGCTGTGATTGGCCGATGCATCATGTGACCCAGCCTCTATAAAAGCTGGATCACGTGTACCACCGCCCATCAGCTCTGAGTAGTGCAGGGACAGGAAGCAGGCAGCTGAAGTGAGGGAGAGTGTTAGGAATCTCATCTGGCTATTTGTTCTGTTGGTGACCTATAGTAAATCTTTGTACCCCTGACAAAGAAACATAATAATTAATCTGGCTGTTAATTCTGTGGGTGACCTATAGCGATCTTTTCTGGGTGCAATGGACCATCTTTGCACCCCTGACACAGAAATATAATAATCTGGCTGTTAACTCTGTGGGTGATCTATAGCAATTTTTTTGTAGGTGCAATCCACAAATTTGTACCCCTGACACAAAAATATAATAGTTAATCCGTCTGTTAGATTGGTGTGTGACATATTCCCATTCTTGTTGTGAGGTACACCTACACTGCATCCGTGACCGGGAAATAAATATAGTTAATCCGTCTGTTAGTTCGCTGGATGAAATATACCAAATTTTTGTGTGAGGTACACCTGCATTGCATATGTGACAGGAAAATTAATATAGTTAATCCGTCTGTTAGATTGGTAGGTGACCTCAAAGAATGAGGAGAGCATCAAATAAGGGACGTGGCCCCGATCATGGTGCTGTTGGAGTTCCTGTTGGAGGGAGAGAACGTGGTCGATCTGTGCCAGCTACACACCCAAATGAAACGCCTTCCTCAGGTGCACGTAGGCGACAGAAGGTTCAGCGTTATTTTGTAGGCCCGAATTTCGGTGTACGAATAGTGAGGCCAGAACAAGTGGAGGCAGTAGTAGATTGGGTGGCTGACAGTGCCTCCAGTTCCTTCACATTGTCTCCCACCCGGTCCCTTGCTGAAAGCGCAGAGTTGGCACCTGCAGCCCATGGGCATCTGTCTTTCACCTCATCCCCTTGCAAATCAGCCAAGCAGTCTGAGCCCCAAGTCATGCAGCATACTCTTATGCTTTTTGATGACTCTGCTGGCAGGGTTTCCGTGGGCCATCCAAATAGCCCCGCCCCAGAAGTGGAAGAAATTTAGTGCACCGATGCCCAACCACTTATGTTTCAGGATGTGGACATGGGAGGACCACCGCAGCACGTCTCGGATGATGACGAAACACAGGTGCCAACTGCAGAGGGCTCTCTGCAGTGTGCAGACCGGCAAGGAGGGCAGGGGTGAAGAGTAGGTGGAAGATGATGGTGGAGGATGATGAGGTCCTAGACCCCACATGTAATAAAGGTCATGCGAGTGAAGCGTGCAGTTCGGAGGAAGAGGTGGTGGTCACACAGCGCCAGCCGCACAGCAAAAGAGGGAGCAGTGTGCAAAAGCAGAGTGGCCGTCCCCTAGCCAGTACTTCTGCTACTGCCCACCGCACCCAGGGACTTCGCACACCAAAGCCAGCTCCAAGGAGTTCCCTGGCGTGGCAGTTCTTCAGAATGTGCTGACGACAAGACGCGAGTGGTTTGTACGCTGTGCAATCAGAGCCTGAAGCGAGGCATAAATGTTCTAGACCTGAGCGCCACCTGCATGACCAGGCATCTAAATTCAAAGCACAAGCTGCAGTGAAGTAGACACCTTAAAAACCACAAAAAGATCTCAGGCTCCTCCTGCTCCCTCTTCTGCTGCAGTCTCGGCCTCTTCCTCCCCCTCTAGAGAGTGACAGTGCCACCCTGCAAACAGAGGATGTGGCAGCAACGCCACCACCTCCACCACCATCATCATCATCAAGCATCTCCACACTGTCCCATGGAAGCGTTCAGCTGTCATCTCGCAAACACTGGAGAGAAAGAGGAAGTACCCCCCTACCCACCCGCAATCCCTGGCCCTGAATGCCAGCATTTCAAAATTCCTGGCCTTTGAAATGCTGTCATTCCGTCTGGTGGAGATGGAGACTTTTAAAAACATTATGGCAGTGGCTGTCCTTCAGTACGTGGTTCCCAGCCGCCACTACTTTTCCAGGCGAGCCATCCCTGCCCTGCACAGCGGGGCTAAGTGGAAGCACAAGGCGAAGGCAGAGGAGGAGGAAGAAGTACCAGAAGGGAGGGTTAGCATGGCAGAAATGTGGAAAAGCTTTGTCAGCACGCCACAACAGCCAGCACCACCAACTGATACAGAACGTCTTAACAGGAGGCAGCATTTCAGCAACATGGTGGAACAGAATGTGTGCACACGCCTACGCGTACTAACTGATGGGTCTGCCCCCTTCAAATTCTGGGTCTCCAAATTGGCCACATGGCCTGAGCTTGCCTTTTACGCCAGTGTATTGTCCGAACGCGTGTTTAGCATGGCAGGGGGAAGGTAATCACAGACAAACGCAGCCACCTGTCCACAGCCAATGTGGACAAGCTCACGTTCATGAAAATGAACCAGGCATAGATCCCACACGACTTGTCCATATCTTGTGCTGAATAGACAAGTATACCCAGCCATTGGTATACTCCAGTGCACTTTCTCTTTGCATTCTCTTTTCTATTACCCAATGTTTTGAGGTCTACCGAAATTTATAAAAGGAAAAATAAAAATACAAAAAACTGTGTTGGCTACCTCCTCCACCACTTTTACCTACACCGCCACGTCCACCGCCTCCTCAACCTCCTACTCCAAGATTATAATTTTTTTTTATTTTTCTATTCTATGTTATATGATGTCATTTCCCTATCCACATTTGTTTGCATGGCAATTGTCCTGCTCTTACCCCCATTTTATTTCCTTTTGCAGCCCTCTAGCCCTTACTATGACTATTTTACAGGCATTTTAGTGCCCCAAAGTTCAGGTCCCCATTGACTTCGGGATCAAGTTTGGGTCCAGAACCCGAACTTTGAGCCGAAGTTCTGACGAACTTCCAGGTGTTCGCTCATCCCTAGTCAAGAGCAGAAAAATAAGATCGTTGGTGGTTTTATTATAATGATTTCTAGAGATGGAGAAGAAAGGGTTAAAATAGGAAGTCCGATGGAGTATATAAGTAAGGTATCTATGGGAGCAAAATTGATTCCCCGACGAAGAACAGCGTACTGTTCAAGACGCGTTGGAAATTTAGTGCTCACGGCTATCCATAGCTCAAATAGTGACGTCAATAGTTGCTCCACGTGAGCGCAAGCTTTTGAACTATACAGAGCGCAGCCACCGTTCAGGGCGCGCTCAATGCTATAGATACCTGACCAATAGAATATTAGCCACGGATACAGTATCAACAGCAAGGTAATTTTAAATGACATGTGTTAGTGGCTGCCTGTAGTGGGGGAATCAGTGTCTTTATCAGAGAGGAGGTGCGCGGTATCCCATATACTAGTTATACTGTGACGTTTTCTCTTTAAGCAGCAGGGAGCGTGGTAATGCTGTGATACCGCAGCATAGACTGATAAGGAGAGCAGAAGCGCCAGTGGAATAGTGTTAGTATATGGTTTGTTAACATGTCTGACCATTTGTAGTGTTGAGAAATAAACTGCTGCCAATTGTTGGTGAAAAAGTTGGTGCGTTAGACAAAAACATAATTTTTCAGAACCTCCTGGTAGATTCCTACAGCAATATTCAACTAGAAGATTCTTCAAATTACCAGAATTTCTGGATTAAAAATAACAAATTAGAGGAATTTTACAAAAGTTTCTTGTAATATCAGAAACTTGACACATGCAGGCAAGTGTTTTATAGACAATATAAGCCAACACAAATGATCGATTATAATGCAACACCCTATGTATGGTATATACTATTCCATGAATTCCAAGATTATGGTCACTATTGATTCTGGATAGTTGTTTGGGTCCCATTATAATCAGAGAAATATAATTACTTGTAATAGAAAAATCAATTGCTTAATGTTCATGATATTTAAAAGAATATTTACAATAGGTTATTGATGAGGGAAGATTTTTAAGATGGCGACAAAAAGAATTGGCTGCGTTATTGATGTGTACGATATTCATTCACATAGGTCAAGAATAATATTAATAGTGTTGATGAGAATGGATCCTTCTGAAAATGAACCAAGAGCTTCAAGCATTATCAAGTCCCACACAAAAAAAAAAAAAAAATCACCAATTTCTACAATTAGCAATATACTCAAAATGTAATAAATGTACCGTATTTATCTGCTCTTACAACACACTATATGACATCCATGGTCAAAAAATTTGTTTCACCGTAATATTTAATTCAAGCAATGTGATAAATTGCAGTAAAGAAAAAAAAAAAAAAACACTGGGGGTCATGTAGTAACTTTCTATGTCAGCTTTTTTCTGGAGAAAAGTCTAAAAGTTTGAGTCAAAATTCATGTTTTTTCAGCATTTTATGACGCCATTGACACTTTTCCGAAAAGTGGGCAGGAGTGTGCAGGGAAAGGGGTCCATGGGCAGGAGCCCTGCTGCCCGATTCAGACTTCTGATCTGGCACCTGCCAGGCCTATAAAATCCACACGGTTCTCTAGGACCAAAACAGCTGCATCCTGAAGGAGTAAATATCAAGTCTATTTTATGTCCTTTTTGTGCTGCTTCAAAACTCTCCCTAAAATTTCAGATGCTCCTATTTCTGTAAAATTGACTTTGAAGAACTCAAACAGAAATAGCTTCCGACTATTTTTTTTTTATACATTTTGTGACTACAACTCCCATCACAGAGGAATTGATCTTTTCTCTACAGCACAGGTAACCAGCGTTTGCTATGCAATACACACAGCCAGAGATTGGCATCCAAAGTCAATTGATCTGCCCATTACCACCGTCTCCCAGCCCCCACAGGCTCTGCTATAAAACTATTGATCTAAACTCTGCCGATCGGTTTCCATTTTCTGATTTTGGGCAGGCCAATTAAGAATGTGAATAATTGTGATTACACAGCTTCAGGATCAATTACATCTGATGTAAAGACAGAGCGCTCATACCGGGGCGACCCAAAAGAAAAGGATTATGACGATTGATGCTTTTATGTACTATGGTTCTTGAAGAAAGTATAGAAATAATGGTGAGCTCGCCAAGAAACCGATTTGTAGTTAAAGCCTTTACTCTCCAAAGCGGAGGCCGTGGAAGGAACAATGGTGTGCCGTGCATTCACCTCCTAGTGTCAGGAATACTTACAATAGGATTCAATAAACCCATGTTTAATAATCCTGATTTGGAGTCATTTAGCTTATTATAGGCGATTTGACTAAATATCACAATCAACTTTTCCCTGTTAGGCTGCCTGTACATGGAATGGTTTCAACGTGCTTCTCCCGCCGAGGCGCCACAACCTCTACCTGTACAGGCAGTATTTACTGCCAACTGTTTGATTCTACATAGACTGGAGGGTACTTAAAAGGAACATGCGCAGTACCCCCGCTGATCCTGAGGTTGGGGGGGCTCATTCCCCCGTCCTGATTGAGCAGCAGCTCTAGTGTGCACCCTACCACTCCATTAATTTTCTATGGGACTACTGGAGACAGTGCAGTACAGCGCACAGCTATTTTCAGCAGTCCCTAAGAGAATGAATGGGAATATATTCAACCTGTCAGGGTCAGCGCATTTCTGTGCTCTGGATTGCTAGGGTCTCAGCGGTTGGGTCCCCAACGCCCCAGCCCACGATGATTTAGTTAATCTCTATCCAGTGGGCACATTATAGGTTTTAAACTTGGCACAACCCCTTTAAAGAGGATGTCTCATTTTGACAACCGATTGAACCTAATGTGGGGATCATTTGATACCCACAGTGATCGGCGGTTACTGCCAGGGGAGCTTGCGCGTTCAGCCATAGATTTACCTGCTGAGACTGCTGCAGGGGAAAGGTAATTCAAAGTAATAGCTTATATTATTATTATTATTTATTTGAAAGCGCCGTTAAAATGGTTTTCTGAGATTTTTATACTGATTACCTATAGGTCATCAATATGTGATCGGTGGGGTCCAACACCCAGGACCCCTGCCGATCAGCTGTTTTGAGAAGGCAATTGCGTTCCTGTAAGCACCGGGCCTTCTCCCTGCTCGCCAAGCACAATGTCGTACATTGTAAAGCGGCTGGGCTTGGTATCGCAGATCAGCCTACTTTAATTCTATGGGGCTGAGCTGCACCTAGGGCCACGTGATGTCATTGGCCTAGGGAAAGCAGAGAGAAGGCTGTGGTGCTCACAGGAATGCTGGTGCCTTCTCCATCAGCTGATTGGCGGGGAGTGTTCATGCTCGGAGCGCGCAGTGACGTCATCACGCTGAGCGCAGGTCCTTTTCAGTCCAGAGAAGCGACTGCCTCTGTATGTGCAAGTGAATGAGGTGAGTATTTTTTAACTTTTTTTTCGTGTGCAAAAACTAAACTTTACAGCTAGGGACCACCATGGGGAGCATTATGGGCCACCATGGGGGACATTACTACTGGTGGGGGCCACTATGGACGACATCATTACTGCTGCGGGTCACTATGGGGAACATTATGGGCCACCAAGGGGGACATTATTACTGCTGGGGGTCACTATGGGAAACATTATGGGCCACCAAGGGGGACATTATTACTGCTGGGGGTCACTATGGGAAACATTATGGGCCACCATGGGGGACATTATGGGCCACCATGGGGGACATTATGGGCCACCATGGGGGACATTATGGGCCACCAAGGGGGACATTACTACTGCTGGGGGCCACTATAGACGACATTGTTAATGCTGGGGGCTACTATGGACGACATTATTACTGCTGGGGGCCACTATGGACGATATTACTGCTGGGAGCCACTATGGACGACATTATTACTGCTGGGGGCCACTATGGACGATATTATTGCTGCTGGGGGCCACTATGAACAATATTATTACTGCTGGGGGCCACTATGGACGATATTATTACTGCTGGGGGCCACTATGGGGGACATTACTACTGCTGGGGGCCACTATGGGGGGACATTACTACTGCTGGGGCCCACTATGCGGGACATGATTACTGCTGGGTCCCACTATGGGGGACATTATGTGTACTGAGGGTAAAAAACAAAAAACACACTGAAATTCATCCGTTTTTAATGGCTATTTTTAATGGCCAGTCGGACAGAAAATAGATGCACAAATGGTTGAAAAATGGCCATTAAAATCTGACAGTTTTTGAGGGACTTTCTTTTTCATCATGTGCATGTAGCCTTACTGGATATAGCTCACAGAAGGCAGACCCCGGCAAGAATATGGAAAGGGGTTGATTCCATGGAAAAAAAAAAAAAAGTCCAATAAAAACAGATAAACTGGCCATTTTAACTGACTTTTTTTCACTGATGTCTTTTTGAGAAATGAAAGTTAAAAACTGACCTATTCAATTGTATGGGGGCGGTCAGTCAATGAAAAACGGACAAGATAGGACATGTTCTATTTTTAGTCTGTTACTCACTGGCCGTCAAAGAAACTGCCATGAGAATAACCCCATAGACTACCATTGGCCCTAAAACAGACATGTGATAGCCGAGTGCATGTAGCCGAAGAACGGTTTTTGAAATATTTTATTTTACTGTCTTAAAGAGGACCTGTCACCTCTGCTGACATGTATGCTTACTAAGTACTTGCATTCCATACGAAATGAAAATTCTGGAGCATTTAGGGTTATGATTATGTTGTGCCGCTCCTCTATTATTCCTACTAGAAAAGTATGAATAGAATTGCCAACAGGGTGTCACCAAATGGGGATGTATTGCTGCCCAGTCTGAGAATGTCCAGTTACTGCAGTGGTAGACTGAACAGGGACGTAACCTTTTGACAAGAGGAATGATAATGCCCAGTTGGCAATTTAATTCTAATTGGAATAATAAAAGAACGGCACAGCATACAATTCTAAGAAAATATGTCCTAGAACGGTTATTACACGGGAAATGCCAGTAGTTATTAGCTTGCCCGTATGGGGCAGTAAGTCCACGGTCTTGTCTACGATGTGTTCCATAGTCATTGGGTCACTGGTAACATTTCAGTGCTGCTGCGGCTTGGTAATTGGACCTCTACTGTATGAATATGGAGGATTACACAGAGAACTACTTCCTAAAAGTGTACATTATATGTAGGACGTATAAGATATGATGCACCCAACATTGTCATTGAAATAACTTTGCTGGGGATCAGGACACGTAACATCCAGCGTGAAGGAAATCTATTTCTAGCGTGGCTGGTCAGTAATATTGATCGGCCTGGTTTGTCTAATAGGAAAATAATAAACAATTACTTTGCCATGCCAGAATAAGTAATCCGTTTTTATATATCTGATACAGCAACCCTCCCTAAACATAAAGGTGATGATCTGCATAAATCAATGTGCTAGTTACCATGCTTGTATTTATCATTGCGAGTATCCTTTATTCAACATGGTAACAGTCAAATAGTCCCATCAATAAACTGCCTGCTTAACACCGGCGCCTATTCCTGAATGATATTCACAATTACTCATAGACTTCATGTTATTTATGACATTCTATAGAATCCATAATGTGCAGGTACAGCTGGCCCGCATGAATGTCAACCAAACTCACCAGTTTTGGTGGGACCAGACAATTTTGGTGGTGTCCAAACTCTCCTATAATGACAGAATTCGGGGGGGAATGTCAACATGCCTGATCCTTTGGTCTTAAAGGGATTGTGCCAGCATTAAAGGGGTATTCCCATCTAAGACAATGGGCGCTTATCGCTAGGATATTCCCCCATAGTCTGATAGGTGTGGGTCCCAGAGTTGGGACCCGCACCCATCTTATAAACGCAGCCGGAAACAGAGCCAGCAAAGTGGTGGATGATGGTGCCAGGTCCGGCCACCACCAAGAGTTCCTACTGGCCTGTCGAAAATAGCTGAGCGGAGTGTGTGGCTATTTTCAGAATCCCCATAGAAATTAAAGGGAAAACTCCTTTAACCATAGAAGAGTGACGGCAAAAAAAGACCACCTGGTTCATCTAGTCTGCCCTTATATTATTTATTTTTTTATCTTAGGATAAGAACTCACTTGATAGTACGAAAAAGCAAATTTAAAATTTTTACTACATATTGCCCATTTATGAAGGAGTTGGAGTCGGAGTGTGATAAAATGCAGGAATCGGAGTCAGAACTTCACAGCCCTGCTCATCTGATCGTAGGAGGTACGACTCCCGACACCCCAGCCGATCACTCCTGTGATCGTTGCAGTCTCTTCCTAGGCCAGTAACATCACATTCATTGGTCACGTGGCCTCGGAGCAGCTCAGCTTTGTTCAAGTGAATGTGTCTAACCTGCAATACCAAGCACAGAAGCTATCCAATGGACGGCTCTGTGCTTGGTAAGCACTTATCTGAGCACTGCGGCCGGGTTCCCAGGTATCGGTCATCCACCGATCTGATTAATGATTAATGGCCTATTCTGAGGATAGGTCATCAATATCAAAATATGAAAAAATCTCTAATAAAATTCATCATGAAAGAGTAATTAATTTTGCAATTTACTTTATATTACAAAAATGCACCAGTTGTCAGAGATTATCTTTGTTTCTTCATTATGGCACCCCTGGTGTTTAATCTGCATAGTAACGTGAGTAATGTGTATGTCCACCAACTGAGCTGGATAAACAGGGTCGCACATGCTCAGTTTCATCTTTCAACTGCCACCAGCCACATCTACAGTTACGGCCTCTTGCACACGACCGTATGGCCTCCGAGACAAACGGTCCATGAGCAGGCCATATGTCCCGGAGCAGCATTGATTGCGTGCAGGGGAGCACACAGCATCATAGGTTACTGTGATACTGTGCACGTTGGGTCGCCCGCGGGACTATTGTCCCGCACTCATATGATCATGATCTTATGAGTGCAAGACAATAGTCCCGCGGGTGACCCAACGTGCACAGTATCATTGTAATCTATGATGCTGTGTGCTCCCGTGCGCACGATCAATGCCGCTCCGGGACATATGGCCCACTCACGGACCGTATGTCTCGGAGGGCATACAGTCTTGTGCAAGGGCCCTTATAGAGAGAGGGCTGCAAGAAGAAAGGTCACTGCCCCGAGCTGCAGAAAAAGGACACACCCACAGATCTGCAGAAAAAGGACATGCTCCCTGAGCTGCCAACCTGAAGAGAATCTGGCAGAGCAACTACAGCAATGAATAGGGAGATCTCTGGATCCATATGAGGTACAGGGCTGGTTCTAGCTTTGTTAGAAAGAAATTGTCATGTACTATATGCTATATTTTACATTATTAATGGCACAATTCATGGGAGACACTGCTGCCAGAGGATTCTTCGGCCAACAGCTATCTCTGCAAACCCTCCCATGCATATGTGTGCCCAGCTTGGCCGAGCATGCATATGTAGTAAATGGGGATAAAGTCACTACCAGACAAAACTGAAACTTGTCCTTCCTACTGGATCCACTATTGATGTTGGCGCAAAAAACTGCATCAAAACCCGCAGCAACGTCCCCCCCCCCCCCCCAAAAAAAAAAAAAAAAAAAAAGCTGTAAGTAAAACCATCCTTAAGGTTGTCCATTTGGAATTGTCTAATTGGAATTGTGAACCAAGCAGATTATAAGTGCAGTCCCTCAAATTGAAAGTGAGATAGTGTTATATTGGGGGCCATGTGGGCCCCGTGCACCGCCACTGCTCATAAACCCTGTCTGCCCCCTACTGACGCTCATCTCTCTTTACATACATCCATTCAGCCAGCATCAAGCACCGTATTTATTTGATTAGTTAGTATTTCTTCTTCTTTTCCTGCTTCATTAAGCGCAAATGAAATGCTGATAACATGTGATAATGAATGGTTCTGACTAAGCTTTGGATAAAGGACTTCATAATTTTCTATATTCTTTGTTTAAAGGTTTGTCTGGAATACAGAACTGTCTGGGATGCAAATGGAAAAGTAAGAACTGCGCTAAACAATGGCAACATGATGACGTCACGTCCGTGCGGCTAAGTGACTGCTCATGTGATGAATGGACATCATGTTCATTTTGTAACCAGAGAGTACCTGAGAGACCAGAACAGCAACGACATGGGAAAAGGGAGGAATTTATAAGGTACATTACATCAAGTAACATTATCTTAAAGTGGTTGTCTCACCAAATGCCAATGTCATTTATCATGTAGAGCAAGTTAATACAAGGTACTTACTAATGTGTTGTGCTTGTCTATATTGCATCCTTTGCTGGCTGGATTTATTTTTCCATCACATTATACACTGCTTGTATCCAGGCGTTACGACTAGAGAGGAGCGTATTTCTCAAAAATTCAATTCGGCCGGTTTACTGAATTTTCCCAAAAAATTTGGTTCGCTCTGAGAGCCAGAAGTCATCCCTCTGCCGAATGCTTCCACTGCACAAGCAAGTCAGCATGCATCGGGCTATTTGTGCATGCATCGGGCAAGTAACTCGGAGGGACTCCATCTTCACTGCATACTGACACGATGTGTGTGGGTCCTCTGCCTCATCTTCTTCATCTCCCTGTAGCTCCTCTGGCTGCTCCTGCTCCTCCTCTCCTATCACCTGTGTATAAAAACCACCCATTTCGCTACACATTGCTTGTGCTCCAATGTCCTCCTCCTCCTGTTCAGCCCACACAGGGCTCATGTGGCCGCGAGATGGCAAGATCTAGGCGCCAAGTCACCAGTCCCCTGACCAGCCACATTTACCAGCATCTGTTCCAGGACATGAAGCAGTGGAATGGCGTTGTTCATCCCTGGCGACTGACAAATAACGTGGCCTCCTCAAAGGGCCTGAGCAAACGGCAGGTGTCACACATAAGCTGCCACTCGCTGACATCGAAGTTACACAGAGGAGTACTCCTGTCCGCTTGGATCATCAAGAAATCGTTTATGGCCTCTCTCTGTTCGTATATCCAAAATATGGAGGGTGGAATTCCAACGGGTGAAAACGTTGCATATCAGCCTATGTTGGGGGATGCCGTTCTGCCACTGCAGCTCAAAGAGGGTGTGCTTTGCGGTGTACGACTGGCTGAAGTGCATGCAAAGTTTCCTGGCCATTTTTAGGAGTTTTGCAGATGGGTGGAAGCCTTCAGGAACCGCTTGACAACCAGATGGAACACGTGTGCCATGCAGGGCACATTTTGCTCAGCCTTCCTTGACGCAGCGCAGACACCATGTTCTTCTCGTTGTCGGTCACCATGGTTCCGATTTTGAGTTGTTGCAAAGAAAGCCAGGATTTGATTTCTTGATGAAAAATTACTCCGTGTGACTCCATTCGCTCAGGCAAACAAGGTTTATCCAGGCTGTAAACTCCCCTACTGAACCCTTTTCTGCTTCAATACTGTGGAATGATTCCTCCATATCCTTTCCCTGAACTTCTATACAGCAAATGAAAAGTTTTAAAGACTTTCCTAGCACTGTCCCTAGCGCCTGCTGATGTCTCTCCCTGCACTAAGTACACTTGAAAATGGCTGAATCCAAGATGGCTGAGGCTATTTATAGGGCTGTGACATCACAGGGCTGGCTGCTGATTGGCTGCATGCATGGCATTATGGGTGTTCCCTCGTTCCCAGAGTTCCTTGCTCCATGTCCTAACACGTGCAGCAGTCATTTTAGGAAAAATTTGATTCGTTACCGCAAAGCATGAGGAAATTCGGATTCGGTGCGAATTGAATTTTTCCTGAAATTCGGATCAAATTCCATTTCGTTAAACTTTAATTCGCTCATCTCTAGTTACGACCACCCTGAAATCCAGCAGCGGTAAACGCGCTTGCACGCTATATGAAAAGACGTCAGACTCTTTGGCGGGTGGGACCGTGGGAGTGCGCATAGGCTGGTGCTTTTTCCTATAGTGTGCAAGCACGACCACCACTGCTGGATTGCAGGGTGGTTGTAACCTTGGAAACGAGCAGTGCATAATGTGATGGAAAAATGAATCCAGCCAGCAAAGGATGCAATATGGAGAATCACAATACATTAGTAAGTGCCTTGTATTAACTTTCTCATCATGATAAATGCTATTTGCTGAAGTAAAACAACAACTTATCCATCTGGAAAAATCACCTTAAAAAGGACGTATACAAGACAAGACCGGCACTCACTGGATGCGATCTCTCTCTCTCTTTTTTTGTCACACGAAAAACTGTAACGCGTTTCTGCTCGTAAGGTGAGCCTGTTTGAGAAAGGCTCACCTTACGAGCCGAAACGTGTCACAGTTGTTCGTGTGACAAATAAAAAAAGAGAGAGATATTGCATCCAGTGAGTGCCGGTCTTGTCTTGTATAGCGTACATGGGAGATTGATCCAGGACACGTGCACCACGCCACTGAACAAACGGAGTGCCGACTGCACCATTGTTGCTTAAAAAGGACCTGTCCTCTCTCCTGACTGTTTTACTTCTTGCATTCTCATGCAATAACAATTCTGAGGCATTTTTTCCCCCTCACTTATTGGTACTAGAAGATTATGAATAAATCTGCAACTGGGTATTACCAGTGGGGAGGGTGTTCCTGCCGAGTTCCCCACTGGCAGCACTGACTGGATAGTGTCAGGCTGTGCAGGGACACATTCCCGAATGGTAACACCCAATCACAGGCTAATTAATAAACTTCTAGTAGCAATAATCGAGGAATGGAAAAGATAGAAAAGAAAAGATGCACCAGAATCATCACTGCATGGGAAATAAAACAAAACAGACATGTCAGGATGGTGACAGGTCCTCTTTAAAGATTTTCTCTGGGCATTATGAAAAATACAAGCTTTCTGTGGAAGAAATGAATAATTACCAGTCCGTCACATTGCCGATACTGCCGTCCCCAGGCAGGGAGATCTTCCACTCTGGTGCTGACTAGATGTGTGCACTTCACTTCTTGTTCAGCTGCATAGGGGTAAATGTAGCTCATCAAGAAGAGAAGGGCACACATCCGGTCAGTACCCGAGCACAAGAGCTCATAGTCCGTGCGAGTGCCGCACAGACAATAGCATTGGCAGCGCAGCAGACAGGTAAGTATTAATAAAACCATCTAAAACTGAGTGTGTGATATCAGCCTAAAAAGCAAAAACCAATTACAATGCAACATTCAAACAAAGTTCTTCCATTATCTATACTATATAAAGCAATAAAGGCATACAGTATAATGCTACATCATAAGCTATATGATGGCACCCACCGGAAGCATTCTCTCTTAAATAATACACATCCAATGATAGCAGCCACATTCACACAACAGCGTGTCGGCCGTGCCTGCGATGCGGAGTGCAAACTGCAAACCAAGGGCACTGGCTGAGTGCATTCCGCTTTGCGGTGCGGACCCGTTGGCTTCAAGGGGTCCGCGATCCGCAAGATGCGGCGAAAGATTGAAAGATATTTTTTGCAGCACATGTAAATACACGGAAGCCCTTCTGTGTGCTTTCGGATCCATGCCTCCGCGCTGCAAAAGACAACACATCTTGCAGACCTACTGAGGCCAATGGGTCCGCAAAGCGGAGTGCACATAGCCAGTGTCCGTGTTTTGCGGATCCACAACAGCTTTGCATCTCGCAACACAGACATGGCCGTCACACCTTCATGTGAATGCAGCCTAAAGACTTTGAATGAGCATCACATACTGATGCCAGAATCTGATTGTTCTAGAGATAAGCGGCGCTGCCCCAGCAGAAGAGGTCTGCTGCAGTTTACTTCTGTTTGGATGTTGTGCTCCTTCTTTCTGTAAGAAGAGGTTCATCAGCAGCTGCAGCGTGCATCACACCTCACTGTGCCCCAACTACTGAAGGAGATAAGGTACTGCTGCTGCACAGCTTCCTCAAGAATAAGATAAGAATGATTCTATCGTTTAATACCAAGTAGACAGGAAGCTCCCACATCCTTTTCGAAGTGAAGTTCTGCAGCAGCATATGCACGGGGCAGTACATAATGGCAAAGCAGCTAATAACAGTCTCTCTGTTAGGGCAAGGGTGAGGGGAAAAAAAAAGAAGATCCATCTGACACTTAAGCAACATAAGCAGATCCATAAAGTAGTTCCTTGTTCTTTTCCTTTCTTTTCATTAGCATCTAGAACGGAACGGCAGATACTACATCCCTATTTATAGCAATGCGACGTACCACAACTGGAAGCTGGCAGTCTGAGTGGAATCACAAAAGTCAATACCCATTGAGACAGTAATGGATCCCTCTGGCTCCAGAGAATCTGCAAAATAAAATGTTTTCCCCAAATAAATTTACAAAGGTAAAAGAAAATGAAATAGCAAACACCAGTCAGCATGCACATGCAATAAAAATGCTTGGCTTATCACATTACTGGCTGGGGAGGCTGGCTACACATGAGACCATGCTTCCCTGTCAGAAAAACAAGTATAAATAGGAGCCGCCATTCGGCAAGCGAATATCATGTGTTGACTGGGCGAAATTGGATTTCAGTTAATGTGGCATTTGTTCTTTATTTAAATAGATACAACTATGGTGTCTGGGGGTCTGACATAGGGCGGCCATTTACACAACAGCTAAGAGATGGACTGCCTGCTACTAGGATTTACTAAAAACGCTGCCCGACTAGGACCCATGGTCAAGAGATATGGGAAAACCACACATACACATTCCATTAACTTCTTTCTCAACCTACAGTCATCTCAAACACCCACCATGCACCTTAGATACTCATTCAGCCGCTAGCTATTTCTGCCAGCCAGCACACACATGCACACTCGGCGTTATTGTTGGCGGCATGTGTTCTTTCACCTTTGGTGCCGGGTCTCCCTTGAGAACAAAGGATTGGGCATATTGAAATCTAACTGCCTGATCCTTCTATCCCACATCGGCCGTTATAGGAAAGTTGTGACACTCCCATGGACATTAGGTGGCAAGAGGGTCACACCAACATCGGTGCATTTCTCCAATGTTCACCCCATGTGTATGGCCACCTTTAAAGAGTCCTCCTATTAACCCGAGTCCAAATAACCCCCTTCACCATTGTCAATCATAAGTTCAGAAGCATTTCTGCCTTGTGCTGCAGAACTGAATGCTACAGGATTGGTGGCAATGATTGTGCGGTGTCTGTCAACCCCACCGAAAAGACAACCCGACTACCAGGAATGATCAGTTGATTAGCTGGACTGACAGTAAAGAAGGCTACAGCCAGTTGGCAATAGTCAAACCATGACATCTGCCCTCTCAACTGGCATTAATAATCAGACTTTCTTTCCAGGAGTAAAATATTGATGACGTATTCTCAGGATAGGTCCTCATCATTTGATCGTGGGGGTCCGACTCCCAGCACCCTTGTCGATCTATTTGATTAGGCTGCAGCACTCTTGTGAGTGCTGCAGCCTCTTCCTAGGCCAGTGATGTCACATTCATTGGTTGCGTGGCCTAAGAGCAGCTAAGGGCCATTCAAGTGACTGGATCTGGGCTGCAATACTAAAGCACAGTCGCTATATAATGCATGGGATAGGTCTTTAGCCCCTTGAATGCGGCTCTTACAGGGGCCCCCCCAGCGCCGGCCCGCAATACTAGAGCTGCTAAGTTTTCTAACTGCTAAGCGCAGCTGTGCATGGAGTTATGGAAAGGAGGGGGGCCCCCCCTCCAGCGGCTGCTCTGAGCCCCGCTCTGCCTGCCTCTTTAAGAGACTCGAGCGGTGGCTGTGAGTGAGCGTGCCGCCGCTGCCGCACAGGCAGGCACGTCTTCGCGTCTGTCTGACGTTGCTACAGCTCCGCCCTCCGAGCAGAGAAGAAGAAGGAGCGAGCCGCACCAGCGGCAGCCAGCCACAGCCCAGACTCTGCCAGGGAAGGCCCGCCGCCCACACAAAGAAGAATCTTCTGAGACTGTGACAGGAGGCAGCCAGGTAGGTAGGTTGATTAATTATAACAACTTAGTTACTGGATCCCATTCCCACCATCTCACTCGTCCCAGTAGTGCCAGTCAGTGTACTAACCCGCCCTGGTTCAGTTTTTTGGACTGGAGAAATGTGCATTAGATTGGGGTGGGGTGGGGGGGGGGGGGGGGGGGGCTTGAGTCATGAGAGAGATGTCTGTGCATGTGCTGGCACTGCTGGAGAAATGTGCCATGGGGCCGCCCTGGCTGAGAGTCATGAGAGAGATGTGACAGAACCAGGGCAGCCCCATGGCACATTTCTCCAGCAGTGCCAGCACATGCACAGAAATCTCTCATGACTCCCCCCCCCACCCCCCCAATGCACATTTCTCCAGTCCAAATAGAACCAGGGAGCAGCCTCATGGCACATTTCTCCAGCAGTGCCAGCACATGCACAGACATCTCAGATTCATGAGAGAGATGTCTGTGCATGGGCTGGCACTGGCACTGCTGGAGAAATGTGCCATGGGGCCGCGGCTGCCCTGGTTCTGTTTGGACTGGAGAAATGTGCATTTGGGGGGGGGGGGGGGGGGGGGAGGCTTTATTGTTTTTCGGCCCAGGGCCCCATTTTACCTAGCAAAGCTGGAGAGGGTGTGTACATCTGATATCACCCATATTTCCTCCCACTATTAGGAACCTCCTCCTTCCAAACGTCGGAACGTGCTGCGTCACAACAGGAAGTGACGAGGGTAGTGAAAGTTCCCGGGTAGGGAAAAAATTTGGCTCTTAAAAGAAATTTCAATCGCGGTTTTGTTGATATTTGGCTCAGTTGACTAAAAAGTTTGCCCACCACTGGGATAGGTCATCAAGCTTTGCTGATACATTTCCACACGTAACAAGACCTCCTTCTTTGTTCTCCTCTTGTCTGTTCCTTGCAATTCTCCTTGCAAAATTTCTCATGTGCACTTCCCATACTCACAACCCCAGCACATCAGACTCTCCCCCCACCTCTTCGGGAAATCCTACCACCTGTAACCCCCCCCCCCCCCCCCAACGTGTTTTGTGTTATGTATGTGTATCCCCCCACTGTGTTTTGTGTTATGTATGTGTATCCCCCCACTGTGTTTTGTGTTATGTATGTGTATCCCCCCACTGTGTTTTGTGTTCCCCCCACTGTGTTTTGTGTTATGTATGTGTACCCCACCACTGTTTTTTGTGTTATGTATGTGTACCCCCCCCCTTAGATGTACAGCTCCATGGAATTAATGGAGCTTTCAAATTAATAATACACCCAGAAAACCTCTTTAAATAAATCCTGACGCATCTCAGTTTTAACGCAAGATGGATGTGTTCTATCGTATGTGGATCAGTCTGTCCAGTCGTGGCCATGAGCAGACATTACTGGGTATTGGATCTCCAGTACTAGTTGGTCTAGTACAGTGTTTCCCAACCAGTGTGCCTCCAGCTGTTGCAAAACTACAACTCCCAGCATGCCTGCACAACCAAAGGCTGTGCGGGCATGCTGGGAGTTGTAGTTTTGCAACAGCTGGAGGCACACTGGTTGGGAAACACTGGTCTAGTAGACCCTTTGGATCTTATTTTCTGCACAGTTTATCTCCCTACCAGACTCAAAAGAGAACTTCCATATATCCCCATCCAAGTGCACAGCGCGAGTCTGAAGGGGCCTGTGCAGAGGAAAAACCTTAAAGCAGCACTGAGCTTTAGTATTCCTGCCTTAAGGCTTTTAGTGGTTAGACATAACCTACTTACACCGCATGTTCGCACTGTCAGAACTCTTCTGCCATACGTGATTCATGCTGTCATCTGAATTGGGGCTTTTCGTTTTTAAACTTTAAATATTAGAAGCTCAACTTAGCCCTCTGATTTGGTGAACACATGCATACATGAGAAATTCCAGAATAAAGGGGGTCATTTACGATCAGAAATGTAAGCCTATATTAGACATATTTCCTGTGCAGATTGCGGCACAAATCGGCAACTTTTTCCCCATTTGAGCCAGGTCAAAAAAATTGGGTGTGGCATGGGCCTGTTTTAGGTGTAGAAAATGTAGCAAGTAGGCTGGTTTACATTTAGACTGGCGCTGGATATGCTCAAGTTAGGGTACTTTCACACTTGCGGCAGGACGGATCCGACAGGCTGTTCACCCTGTCGGATTCGTCCTTCCGCTATTTCGCTGTGCCGCCGCTCCGTCCCCATTGACTATAATGGGGACAGGACGGAGATCCGGCGCAGTACGGCAGTTCACCGGACTAAAAAGTTGGACATGCAGGACTTTTAGTCCGGCGGCCTTTCGCCGTGCACTGCCGTGCTGTGCCGGAGCTCCGCCCCCGTCCCCATTATAGTCAATGGGGACTGAGCAGCGGTCCGGCGGCACGGCAAAATAGCGGAAGGACGGATCTTACAGAGTGAACAGTCTGTCGGATCCATCCTGCCGCAAGTGTGAAAGTAGCCTTATGTAGGGGCCGGCACCTCTTCATAACTTCGGTAGATCCACTGCCAGCACAGGGGCTTAAGACCGGGGTCTAAAACGCCAGTCTTAATTAATGACCCCCAACATTTTAAAAAAACTGAAAAAAAGTTAGGATTCACATGACTGAATAGTCGTGGAAATCTGACTGAAATCAGCAGTCCCGTTCTCATACACGGCAGATTACTAAAGGTGTCTCAGAAAAAAACTGACCAAGTCGAACACACTAATTTCAGGCGGAAAATACAAAAAGATTAGCCCAGTTGAAGGACAGTGGGGCCAATTCTTTTGCGGGTCAATCACGGCCTTGGATTTCAGCTGTGGAAAAAAATGGTTGGATTCCAAATTTTCCACATCAACACAGCCTTCAACTCAAGGGCTTTTTTTTTCCCTCTTACCTGGAAATGCTCCTTAGGGTCCATTCACGCGTCCGTATGCGTTTTGCGGATCCGCAAACTGCAGACTCACAAAACACGGACACTGGCAATGTGCGTTCCGCATTTTGCGGACCGCACATCGCTGGCACTCATAGAAAATGCCTTTTCTTGTCCGGACAAGATTAGGACATGATCTATTTTTTTGCGGAACGGAAGTGCGGATCTGTAAGTGTTTCCATGTGCCCATTAGGCCATTTGGTTGGGAACCCTCCTTATAAGACAGTCTGGAGAGCCAGTAGATATAATCAGCACTGTAGATACAAGTGACTGGATGCAGCCTACCCCAGTGACATCAGCTACCACAAAGCCGATGTCACTGGGGGATCAGGGATCACAAATATCAGGGAGGGCCGAGGGTGCCCACAAGGTGCCACTGTGCGAAGACTGGTACTATAAATAATATAGGATAGATCTGGGAGTCATTTCTAGAACACGCTCACTATCCTACACCCAACCTCTATTCAGGTCAACAGAACGGAGAGGGACCGAAAGGTACGGGAAGCAATAATCAATTCACCATACCACAGAGATGTACAGAATTCTGAAAATATCTTCTTCTGCTTCCTTCAATTCCTTCTTAACGCGGTAATGGACCATTAAAAGGACAGTCAAATATACAGCAGCTATCAGTCTAATTTGCCATGAACATATAAGACATTAATGAAACAGCGGTCTTCCTATTATCCTTTATGTCTTCACCGACAGGAGCACAGAGTTCCTTCATTCATGACAGGACCAGTCATATGAAATATGTGAAGCTGCAATTCTTGTGGATATTGCGCAGGATGAATCATCCGAGTAATATACCAGCGCTGTCATTTCCTTTAATTAGCCCCTAATAAAACTCACTGCATCTCAAGGCCTTCTTAACATGATCATTAGCTGTTCTTTTCCACATCAGTATGTAATAGTGATCACATTAATACACAGCGCATATACAAAGCATCTAATAAAGATACCGCCAATCGATAATACCCGGACAGAGCAAATATAAGTATTTGTGTCACTTAATGGCCCCAAATCGTATGAAAACGTTTTTGTTTTTTTTGGGAATCATGTGAGAAATGATGATATATTATGCCAGCAGTGGACATCACCATACAATGACATTATGTATTACATCGCTCATATAGGTAATGTGAAGCACCAGTTTTAATTCAAAAGGCATTGTCCACTCTAGACAATACCCTTTTGTAAAAAGGGTATGGTAAAATAAGCTCCTCACATAAGCTATCCCGCTGTTGGGATCCCCGACATCAAGTTGCGGTGGAACCCAACACCAAGTGTGTGGTTTAACTGCAGCGCAGCCACAGGTCAACTGAAGCATTACACAGTTTGCACTGAAATCAATGGGCTGTCTGTGGAATGCATGGATGTGTTGAGTCCCAAACAGTGAGATGCAGGGGTAGGATTTAAATTTTTAACAGGTTCCCTAATAAACAGCAGACACACGGCATCACATGATTACATATACATACACCATATATATGCAACACACATACACATAAATACACCATATACATGGTACACATACATAAATACACCATATATACGCTACACACATATACCACCCAACTAAGGAGCTACACTATCAGCGGTGCGCAAAGCAATGGAACCGAACCTCTCCAGCAGCCCTGCCGGGGCCAGAGCACAACATCGGGACTCAGTCCGTAACACTGTTCTCCGATCCAGTTGTAATTTTAACAACCGGATCTAGAGAACTGGCTGAATCCCATGCCTGGTGCGATGTGGGTTTTAGATGTGTGTTCTGAAAGGGGACTGACCTCTTTAACTGAACGCTTTTGACTAATTTGAGAAAACTGGAAAGGGAATCTGTCACCAGCGACCTCCCTATCCCACTGTCTGCAGACACATAGCTGTAATTCACCTGATTAAAATGCTGTTTTTCTTTTGTTCATCTGAGGTTCCGTTCCAGAGTTAAAGGGGTTCTGCAGTTTGTTTAAACTGATGATCTATCCTCTGGATAGATCATCAGCATCTGATCGGCGGGGTTCAGACACCCGGGACCCCCGCCGATCAGCTGTTTGAGAAGGCAGTAGCGCCGCGGCCTTCTCGCTGTTTACCGCAGGCCCAGTGATGTAACAACTAGTATCACTGGCCTGGGCGGGGATAATCTCTGTTCACTTAAATGGAGTTTAGCCCCGCCCAGGCCATTGATACTAATCGTGACGTCACTGGGCCTGCGGTAAACAGTGAGAAGGCCGCGGCGCTACTGCCTTCTCAAACAGCTGATCGGCGGGGGTCCCGGGTGTCGGACCCCTGCTGATGATCTATCCAGAGGATAGATCATCAGTTTAAACACTGCAGAACCCCTTTAATATACTTTTTCTTAATATGCAAATTAGGCTATTGGTGCAACAAGGGCATCACCATTGCTCTTGTTGCACCAAAGCTCCTCTCATTTCTATGTCTTGCCCCTCCGTCGCTGCTTGGCCTTGTCAATCAAAGCAGTCAGGGAGGGACTGCCCACCTAAAGAAGCGTAGCTTGGGTTGAACAGGAGCTATTGTGACGCCTTTGTTGCACCAATGGCCTAATTTGCATATTAAGCAAAAGTATCAAATCAGTAATGGAGACTCGGATCAACCAAAAAACTGGATTGTAAATCAGGTGAACCACAGCTAAGTGTCTACAAAAATTAAAGCCAGAGTGATTTTAAAGGATTATTCTAGCTGGTCACATCTATTACCTATTCAAAGGATACCTGTGGTTATGAATGATGATGACCCCTAACCAAGAGACAGGAAGGCTCTCCAGTCATATTAAACACTTCATGACCAAGCAAGCCTTCTCCAGTACAATGGAAGAAGGAGGAATGAAAAACCTAAATATATACTCTCTTTAAAAAAAAAAAGAGGTGTTCCAACTAGTAGTCAAACTTCACATGGTGCAATTCAATATTTCTCACCTACTGGGCTGAACAAATGCATCTTCAGATCAGATTTCTGTTCTTCTATGTGAATGTCTTCTATTTCTTTGTCACTGGAATTGTTAAAAGCAATTTGCACAGAGACCATTTGAGCTCCAAAAATACACGGATGTCGTGGGAAGTGGTATTGGGCTGCCAGACCCTTGCCACTCATTCGATGGAGAAGTTCATGGGTCTTTGAAGGGACAAAAGATGGCAAGTACACCTATCAGTAAAGAAGAGACACAGTTTGTATTAAAAAGGCAAATACAGGTCAAGCATAGAGTGATAACATCCAGCAATAAAGGCATTTAGGAACCAATCAACCGAACACCCACAACTGCAGAAACATTGTTTAGTCAAAAAAGCAGTGCCCTCAATTTGCTGCTTCTACCGCACAATGTCTTCCTCAAGGCACCCTGCACACACATTACTGACCATTTTCTTCCCCCATTTTAGTCTGGATGATTTGTAGTGCAGTCCTGTAATGCATGACATGCCTTGGGGAGAGGGACCAAAACAAGCCTATGCACCATGGAGATGCAGGAAATCCTACGGCAGACAGAAAACTGTTTTTGTGTGGTAGTCACTAAGATAGGAAGCCATGTAATTGTTCACACCCTATGTTCACATATATTGGATTTAACATGGACTTCAGTGTGGATTCTGTGCTTAAATCAGCATCAAATCTGATAATCCACATCCCATGCATTCAAAATCCACAGCAGAAAGTAGTGGCATGTTACTTATTTTGGAGAGATTTTGCACAGATAATCCAGGGATTCGCCTCGCTGAATGATAATGGAACTAACCAGTTCCAAACAATCAAACTCTAAATCAGGAAATATGCAGAAGCAGCCACCGATAGTGAAGCACCGCCGCAGAGTTAAATGCCCGCAATACTTTCATTGTACTTACAAGATAAAAGCATCATTGAAAATACAATACAACATATCAACATGAAGGGTCGCCCAACTCTGGTTTCACAATAGCTTCTTCCAGGGCTGAGTTTCACAGTAACTTTTTCCACGATGGGAAGAAACCGGAAAGAAGCTATTGAGAACCTATTGTGATGTTCACTTTAACTTGTAAGTACAATAAAATCACTGCATGAATTTAGCTCTGCTTCACTATTGGTGGCTGTTTCTGCATCTTTCCTGATCTAGACTTTGGTTGTTTTTAGCTGCTGGTGATAAGCCATTAAACGAGGAGTTTGTCACTTCGAGTGTTGACCCCAGAGGAATGAAAAAAAAATTGTGACTCTCTTAGGTTTTAAAATTGAGTAAGCAGTGCACACCTTTCATATATGTATGTATATGTCATATTCTAGGTTCTTCAAAGTAGCCACCTTTTGCTTTGATTACTGCTTTGCACACTCTTGGCATTCTCATGTTGAGCTTCAAGAGGTAGTCACCTGAAATGGTTTTCACTTCACAGGTGTGCCATGTCAGGTTTAATAAGTGGGATTTCTTGCCTTATAAATGGGGTTGGGAACATCAGTTGAGTTGTGGAGAAGTCAGGTGGATACACAGTTGATAGTCCTACTGAATAGACTGTTAGTATTTGTATTATGGCAAGAAAAAAGCAGCTAAGTAAAGAAAAACGAGTGGCCATCATTACTTTAAGAAATGGAGGTCAGTCAGTCCGAAAAATTGGGAAAACTTTGAAAGTGTCCCCAAGTGCAGTCACAAAAACCATCAAGCGCTACAAAGAAACTGTCTCACAAGTGGACCACCTCAGGAAAGGAAGAACAAGAGTCAACTCTGCTGCGGAGGATAAGTTTTAACAGGACAATGACCCCAAACACACCTCCAGGCTGTGCAAGAGCTATTTGACCATAAAGGAGAGTGATGGGGTGCTGCGCCAGATGACCTGGCCTCCACAGTCACCGGACCTGAACCCAATCAAGATGGTTTGGGGTGAGCTGGACCGCAGAGTGAAGGCAAAAGGGCCAACAAGTGCTAAGCATCTCTGGGAACTCCTTCAAGACTGTTGGAAGACCATTTCAGGTGACTACCTCTTGAAGCTTATCAAGAGAATGCCAAGAGTGTGCAAAGCAGTAATCAAAGCAAAAGGTGGCTACTTTGAAGAACCTAGAATATGACATATTTTCAGTTGTTTCACACTTTTTTGTTATGTATATAATTCCACATGTGTTAATTCATAGTTTTGATGCCTTCAGTGTGAATCTACAATTTTCATAGTCATGAAAATAAAGAAAACTCTTTGAATGAGAAGGTGTGTCCAAACTTTTGGTCTGTACTGTATATCTATCTATCTATTAGCAGAAGGACCCGGCTTCGCATGGGTATATTTCATCTATTTAATTTAATGTTTGTGTGTGTCGTTAAAAGATCTACAGTATCCCTTCATACCATGACCTCCACAGCCCCTAACCCTTAACACTGACCCCCCCCCCCCCCCAGTGCCTCACCTCCTTAAAATGGGACTTCCCTAGCAGCCCACCCCCTTAACTTTGACCTTCACAGCAGCCTGCCCCTCTCACAGGGAGTTCCACAGCACCCCAACCCCTCGATAGTGACCTCCACAGGGGCCCGCCCCTTTAACAGTGACCTCTACAGCACCCCACCCCTTAACAGAGACCGCGAAAGGGGACAGTCCCTCTAACTGTGACCTCCACCATTCCCTGCCCCCTTAACAGAGACCTCCACGGAACCTGCCCCTTTAACAGTGACCTCACAGTACCCTGCTGCCTTAACAGTGACCTCCACAGCAGCTGCCCCTTTAATAGTGGCCTCCACAGTGCCCGCCCCTTTAACAGTGACCTCCGCAGCGGCTTGACAACTGTCCAATTGAATTCCTTTTCTTACGGGGCATTATTGTCTTTAATTGATAGTATATAAAACCCCATAGAATTAGTATACACTTTAGGTCATGTGCGTTACATCAGCCTCTACAACAACGTTGGATAAGCGTCGCAATCAAAATTATATTAACTCACACATGAACTGTCTTTTACCTTTGTTGCCGATAGCAACCTATCAGAGCTCATATTAATGACCTGTAGCAAAACAGAGGTGAGCTGTGATTGGTTGCTATATGTAACCTGATGAATAACCAGGCTAACTGCAACAACAGCCAATGGCTCCTGGAGTTTGGTGGTTATTTTTTGGCAAATAATTGGAAAGCGCGGGGTGAAAATTTCCACTCAAAACACAGTCTATGATGTTCCCCGAGTCGCAGGAGGCGGCTGTGCAAAACTTCGTGATTGTAAATGCGACAGTGCGGATTTCTTTAGCAGACATACATGCATACACTCAACTTTATATTATACATATATATATATATATATACACACACACATACACATTTTGTGTGTGTGTGTGTGTGTGTGTGTATATACACACATATATATATATATATACATACATATATATATATATATATATATATACATATTACCATCTAGGAATGAAATGTTTTAGAATTGTGTAAAGTAATTAACACGGAAGAGGACAGTATACTGCTACAGATGGATCTAGATAGATTGGAGGCTTGGGCTGACAAATGTAAGGTTATGCACATGGGAAGGATTAATGCAAGTCACCCGTACATATTAAATGGTAAAACACTGGTTAACACTGACATGGAAAAGGACCTAGGAATTTTGGTAAACCGCAAACTAAGCTGTAGAAACCAGTGTCAGGCAGCTGCTGCCAAGGCCAATAAGATAATGGGTAGAGTTGTTGTGATACCAAATTTTTGATTCGGTTTCGATACCATGAAAAAGTATTGCGATACTCGATACCATTCGATACCACGCGGAAAAAAATAAACCAAAAAAGCCACGTGCATTCCGCATTTTTAAAAATGGCGAATCGCGCAGTTTTTATTAATTTTTTTCTGTTCCGGCGTTCACCACCTAGATTTTTTTTTATATTTTAATAGTTTGGACTTTTCTGACGTGGTGATATGTAATATGTTTATTATTTATATATTTTATATATGTGAAATTGGGAAAAGGGGGTGATTTATACTTCATATTTTGGTGGGGGTTTTTTTTTACACTTTTTATTTAATAACTATTTCCCCCTTAGGCTACTTTCACCCTAGCGTTCGGGTGTCCGCTTGTGAGTTCCGTTTGAAGGGGCTCACAAGCGGTCCCGAACGCATCCGTCCAGCCCTAATGCATTCTGAGTGGATGCGGATCCGCTCCGAATGCATCAGTCTGGCAGCGTTCAGCCTCCGCTCCGCAGGCGGACACCCGAACGCTGCTTGCAGCGTTCGGGTGTCCGCCTGGCCGTGCGGAGGCAAGCGGATCCGTCCAGACTTACAATGGAAGTCAATGGGGACGGATCCGTTTGAAGATGACACAATATGGCTCAATCTTCAAACGGATCCGTCCCCCATTGACTTTCAATGTAAAAGTCTGGACGGATCCGTTCAGGCTACTTTCACAGTTAGAATTTAATGCAGACTGATCCATTCTGAACGGATCCACCGTCTGCATTATATGAGCGGATCCGTCTCAGACGGATCCGCTCTGAACGCAAGTGTGAAAGTAGCCTTAGGGGCGAGAACCTGGGATCTTTCATCCCTTGTCCTATTCAGCTCTATCAGGGTGAATAGGACTTCACACTGTCCCTGCTGCTCTGTGCCTTGTGCACACAGCATCAGGGATGTTACCATGGCAACCAGGGCTTCTGTAGCGTCCTGGCTGCCATGGTAACTGATCGGAGCCCCAGGCTTACACAGCTGGGGCTCCGATCAGAAGCTGCCACTGCACCACCAATGAGGGGGAGGGGAGAGGTCCCTGTGGCCACTGCCACCAATGATTTTAATACTGGGGGGGTTGAGAGGGGCTGGCGCACTGTGCCACCAATGATTTTAATGGGATGGGGGGTTGAGGGGGGGCACACTGCACCACCAATGATAAATTACCCCTTTATACAGGAGGCTGGTACTGGCAGATCAGCAGTTAACCTGAGGGGTTAACTGCCGCTGATCGCAGCTCCCTGTCAGCGGCAGGGTGCCGGCAATGCGATTCTGCTGCCGGCACCCGCCTCCTGTATTGTGTTAAAGACTGACTTTCACTATCAGGCCACACAGAGCGGCGCCCAGCGATGTCTCAGCACTCACATTAGTCCTGGGCGCCGCTCCGTTCGCCCGCAGTGCTCCATTACTGTCTCCTCTCCTGCTCCGAGTCCACATGCTGCTGATTACTATCGGAGCGATGGGAGGAGACATCAGCTCCACTAGTGGGCGTTCCTTCTTCCTGGCTGTAGCGCTGTCCAATCGCAGCGCAGGGAGAAGGAACGCCCACTAGTGAAGCTGATGTCTCCTCTCATCGCTCCGATAGTAATCAGCAGCATGTGGAGCAGAAGAGGAGACACTGCGGGCGAACGGAGCGGCGCCCAGGACTAATGGTGAGTGCTGAGACATCGCTGGGCACCGCTCTGTGGGAAATGGGAATAGTCCTATCATTGGTGGCTCAGTGCGCCCGCCCCTCCTCCGCCCCTCTCTCCTCATTGGTGGCGCAGTGCGCCCGCCCCTCCCCCCCACCTTTTCTCATTGGTGGCAACGGCAGCAGCACAGGGAGAGGGAGGACAGCTTCCTTCTCCCCGTGCTGCTGAGAGAACATGAGCGCGCCGATAGCAGCGCGCTCATGTTCAGAGATACTAGACTGCGCAGAAGCGCAGCCCAGTATTGAAAAAACGGAAATCCCGGTATTGTATCGATACCGGGACAAAAGTATTGATTGGGTATCGAAATTTCGATACCCGCAACAACCCTAATAATGGGTTGCCTCAAAATGGGCATAGATGCCCGTGATGAGAACATAGTCCTACCAATTTAGAAATCACTAGTCAGACCACACATGGAGTACTGTGTACAGTTCTGGGCTCCTGTGAACAAGGGAGACATAGCAGAGCTGGAGAGGGTTCAGAGGAGGGCAGGTAAAGTAATAGCTGGAATAGGGGGACTACAGTATCCTGAAAGATTATCAAAATTGGGGTTATTTACTTTAGAAAAAAGACACCTGAGGGGAGATCTAATAACTATGTATACATATATCAGGGGTCAGTACAGAGATCTCTCCCATCATCTATTTATCCCCAGGACTGTGACGAGGGGACATCCTCTGCGTCTGGAGGAAAGAAGGTTTGAACACAAACAGTAAGTGCAGTGAGACTATAGAACTCTCTGTCTGCCTGAGGAGGTGAGTACAATAAAGGAATTCAAGAGGGGCCTGGATGTATTTCTGGAGTGTAATAATATTACAGGCTATAGATACTAGAGAGGGATCATTAGACGCATCCCCCCCCCCCCCCCAAAAAAAAAGTGGGGGGGAAATGCCCCTGCGTCTTTTGGGGCGAATACTAATGAGCACTTCCATTATGGAAGTGCTCATTAGTACCGGAGGACCGGGAAGCGGTGAAGGATTTGTACTCACCGCTTCCTGGTCTTCTGCTGTCTGCTGTGAAGGCTGCGCACAGCGTGACTGCACTCTGTGATCTCATGCTGTGCACAGCCTTTACAGCACAGCTGAAAGACAGAGCGCGCTAGAGGAGAGAAGCGTCGTCATCCAGGAGCAGGAGAGGTAAGTGGTTTATTTATTTTATTAAACATGAGGCACTGGGAGCAATATGAGAGGCAATGGGGGCCAATATGAGAGGCAATAAGGGCCAATATGAGAGGCAATAAGGGCCAATATGAGAGGCAATAGGGGCCAATATGAGAGGCAATGGGGGCAATATGAGAGGCAATGGGGAGCTACAGAGGGCTGATATGAGGCAATAGGGGCTGCTGGGGGCCAATATGAGAGGCAGTGGGGGCTGATATGAGGTCTGATTGAGGTTTGATGTCTGATTGAGGGTCATTCACATTACTTGCTGGGGTCTTATTAACATTGGGGGTCTGATTGGGGCTGTTAGCTGAGGTCTAATGGAAAATATTTTTTTCTTATTGTCCTACTCTAAAACCTAGGTGTGTCTTATTGGCCGGTGCGTCTTATAAGGCGACAAATACGTTTCGTTACTTTGTTTATATTTTCTATGCATAGCTTTTATACAAATCTGTACAAAGCAATGGTCTGCGGGACCTGGGTTGACTTTTTTTGCTGGCTTTATTATTTTCAAATAAAAAAACAAAACAAAAAACAAGTAGTGTGTCTTCTTTCTTTTTGTTTTGTTTCCAACCACAGCGACCGATAAGGGCATACAAAATATTTATGTGTGTGTGTTGAGCCCTTATGCAAAGAAAAAGGCTGTGATGACAGCAGCAACATACATAAGACCTGAGAAGCTCAAACATAGTATTCTGCATACACAGAGGGAAGAAGGAGTAGAGTTAAAGTGATTACACTCAGCCACTTTACCTCTAATAGAAGACACGGAAGGAAAGAAACTTTAGAGCCATCAGAAAAATCCAAGCGCGGAACTTATGCAGCATATTTGTAAATGATAAGTCACACCTTTGGATGGTTTGCGAAAATAACCAATCAATTCTGTAGACACGACGCTATTTCTAAAGGAAATCTATGTGATTCCTGATGCCTGCAGATACACAGCAGCAAAGCACACATATTTTATCAGTTTATTACGGTAAGCAAATAAGCGTGGAATGAGAGGGCACATAACTGTCTACTTAGCGCTTACTGAAACATTTATAAGAGCTGTTATCTCCCTAATAACAGACAGACAGCGTGCAATTTTAAAGAGGAGAAAAGCTTCATATTTTTTAACACTTCACTAAAAAGTAACTGAAGAGTGTAAAATGAAAAATACTCTGTGCCGTTAGCTGGTAATGGACCATATTATCAACTCGAGTTAGATTTATAGGATACAAACTAGTCGCTAATAGTTATTTTATGACATAGCATGTCTGCTTTTTTAAGGTTATTAAGATTAAAAATCGAGAAACTTTCTAGAACGGAAAGAAATTAATTCTAATTTGTAATAGAGAAAATAAAATAAAAAAAATGCTAAATAGTTGCTTCAGGTGAAAGCTTAGGAAGGAAAAACAAGAGCTTTGCGGAAGAGAAATCTTAGTAGAGGCCCACAAAGACTTGGGGTTCATTCAGATGGCCGTATGCTGCCCGCAAAAATGCGGATCGTTTTTTTTTGCTGGTTAGATGCAGACCTATTCACTCTATGGGGCCCTTTTCTTCCGTTCTATGGCTCTGCTAAACAAATAAAACATGTCCTATCAGGACGAGGCCCCATTGAAGTCTATGGGTCTACAAAAATAAGGACTGCAATCCGTTTTTTTGCTTACATGCTGAACTGTCCGCATTTTTGCAAACCGCATACGGCCATCTGAGCCCTTAGTAAAATGAACGGACAGTGAGACTCCCTCAATTCAGCACCAACGGGATCTGAAAAGGGCTGCATTATCAAATATTCTGGATTAGTGGACTGTAACTCATTTGTATCGACAGACTGCTTCTGAGAGAAAGCACAAAACGATATTATATACAGTTACTTTTAAAAGGGACAAACCATCCACAATTTTTCCTCATACAGTATATTAAAGGGGTTGTGCAGCGATTTATATTGATGACCTATCCACAGGATAGGTCATCAATATCTAATAGGTGGAGGTCAGACACCTAGCGCCCCCGTCGATCAACAGCGGTTTGAGGAGGAGGCAGAGCTCCATCTGAGCGGAGCTTCCTGTTCATCTCGGAAGTGCAGTGTAATTACAAGCACTCGCTCCGTTCACTTGAATAGGGCGAATACATGCAATTACACTACACTGCTGCTCCACGAGACAACGCATAGTGTCATGGAGCGCCGCCTCCACAAACAGCTGATTGGCGGGGGTGACGGGAGTCAGACCCCCCACATCAGATATTGATGACCTATCCTGTCGCTGAACAACCCCTTTAAGGCCTCTTTCACACCGGCGTCGTGTGTGAGGGCTTCTTTTTCCGTGCGAGTGCAAAGCATTTTTATTTTTGCACGCATGTGAGAAAAATCTGCATGTTTGGTACCCAAACCCGAACCATGACGTCTTCACAGAAGATTTTATTATTTTCCCT